>NC_045556.1:34975188-35210188 GCF_009769535.1 Thamnophis elegans
AGAATAGAATAGAAATTAGGAATAGAATAGAATAGAATTCGGCACACAAGGAGAAAAAAGGTTAGCCATCCCTGGTATAGGATCTCCTGCTTGAGCAGGGGGCTGGACTAGAAGACCTCCAAGGTCCCTTCCAATTCTGTTATTCTGTTATTTTGAATTCAAGGGAAGCAGAAGTTGTGGGTGCTTCATTACTGGAGGTTTTGAAGATGAGACTGGACAGTCACTGGTCTGAAATGGTACAGGATCTCCTGCTTGAGCAGGGGGCTGGACTAGAAGACCTCCAAGGTCCCTTCCAGCTCTGTTATACTATATTCTGTGTGTTTTATTGCTGGCCAAGCCATTTCAAATCTCTTTCCCATTTAAAACGTGGCTAGGAGGTCGGGGCCATCCATCCATCCACACCTGCGTAGTTCAAACGCTTTGAAAGGCATCATTTCTGAATGGAGCTTCCCTTTCCATTAAGGCAGGAGGGTTCAAATCTGCGCTCCCGGCATCAGGGTCGGAGTGCGGCCCTTGGTGTAGTGGGCAGAACCTGGTGCGCCCCCCCCCCCCCGATCAACCCATGTGGCCTTCCCCTGCCTTTAAACCCTAATTGCTTGTTAATAGCAATTAGAGAACTCTCTGTCCCTGGCGGGTCGGAGCTAATCTGTGTATCTGCTGATCTGTGGGGACAAACGTGGGAGAATGTTATTGTTCCGATTTATGTAAGGCTTTTGAAAAAATAATAGCCAAAAGATCCTTCCTTCCTTCCTTCTTCTCTCCCTCCTCCCCTCCCTCCCTTTCATTTATTCTCATTCCTTCCCTTCCTTTTTCTTCCTTCCTTCCTTCCTCCTCTCCTCTTCTTTCCCTCCCTCCTTCCCTTCCATTTACTCTCACTCCTTCCCTTCCTTCCTTCCTCTTCTCTCCTTCCCCTCCCTCCCTGCCATTTACTCTCACTCCTTCCCTTCTTTTTCCTTCCTTCCTTCTTCCTTCCTGTCCTCTCCTTCCCCCCTCCCTTTCATTTATTCTCTCCTTTCCTTCCTTCTTTCCTTCCTCCTCTCCTTTCCCTCCCTCCTTCCCATTTACTCTCATTCCTTCTCTTTCTTTTTCTTCGTCCTCTTCTTTCCCTCTCCCTTCCATTTAATCTTACTCATTTCCTTCCTTCCTTCCTCCCTTCCTCCCTTCCTCTTCTCTCCTTCCCCTCCCTCCCTGCCATTTACTCTCACTAGTTCCCTTCTTCTTCTTCCTTCCTTCCTTCCTCCTGTCCTCTCCTTTCCCTGCTCTCTTTCATTTATTCTCACTCCCTTCCTTCCTTCCTTCCTTCCTTTCCTTCCTCGTCTCCTTTCCCTCCCTCCTTCCCATTTACTCTCATTCCTTCCCTTTCTTTTTCTTCGTCCTTTCCTTTCCCTCCCTTCCATTTAGCCTTACTCCTTCCTTCCTTCCTTCCTCTTCTCCTCTCCTCTCCTTTCCCTCCCTCCCTTCCATTTACTCTCACTCCTTCCTTCCTTTTCCTTCCTTCCTTCCTTCCTTCCTTCCAGACAAAGGGCTGTCCAATCTCTTCCTTAAAAAAAAAACCTCCAGTTTTTAAAGTTTGACGTTGTAAAGACAGGAGGAAATGCTTTTTTAAAAATTAATTCCTTGCCTTTAAAAAAAAACAAAAACAGCCCTGTAATCCCTCGTGTGCAAACGAGCTTCCAACTGTAAATCAAACCGTTTGCTGCTAATGGGTCTTAAATGCAGTCCCTGATGCAGTTCTGCGTCTTTCTTTAACCATCGCTCTGCAAAATCGTTCCTCCGTGCTATTTTTTTAGAAATCCTTTCTACCTTTTTTTTTTTCTTCATCATTCTCCCACTTCCCTGGGTGCCTCTGGGTATTTTTAGCTTGTCTGCTTTTCTCTATTCTCTCCTTCCCACTCCTCAAATTTGCTGTTATCCATCTGAAGCCAGATTGGCATTTTCTCAGCTTGCTCATTTTCCAGTCCTGTCTATCCTGCCTTTCTCTTTCTCCATCTGTTTCCTCTTCCATACCTCGTACCTTGTTTACTTGCTCACTCGAATCCTGTGGGGTTTTTCCATCTTGTCTTCACCTTTCGGGGCATGAAGATCCAGGAGGCTGAATGAGAATGGGGATTCCTTGGGCCATTAGACTAGATTAAACAAGACTAGTTTGAGGGCAAACGTTTCAGTCATTTTACGTTTCAGTCATTTTATTTTCTTTCCATATCTTCCAGCTTATATTCTTAATATATAAACAATATCATTTTTTTTGCCTCTCCGTGTTAATCAAATTTAACATATCATTTCCATCTATTATTCTGTTTTACTCTTGTTAACATATGTCCTCAAATTTGGCGCAGTGGTTAGAGTGCAGTACTGCAGGCCACTTCAGCTGACTGCTATCTGCAGTTTGGCGGTTCAAATCTCACCGGCTCAAGGTTGACTCAGCCTTCCATCCTTCCGAGGTGGGTGAAATGAGGACCCAGACTGTGGGGGCGATATGCTGACTCTGTAAACTGCTTAGAGAGGGCTGAGAGCCCTATGAAGCGGTATATAAGTCTAACTGCTATTGTTATTGCTATTTATACAGTAAATGATTCACTTAGTTAATTATCCACAATTGATCGTATCCAGTTATTTCCCTCCCATCCTATTAGCTATATAACATTGGCTATATTTACCAAATTTCATTCTATTCTACTAGTCAATCCTTTCCCTTCTTTCTTCCTTTCAACCATTTTCTCTTTAGTCTCTCAAGAACTTCATTTCTCAGTTTCCAAAAGTTGCCCTAATTAATTTACGAGCCTCGAGACAAAGTTCGAAAGAAATCCAGTCCTTTATTAGGAGGAACATTTTGGCATGTTCTTCTGCGGGGCCGAAATTGAATCTGATTTCCGGTTAATGGTATCTGAACTTTATCCCTGTGTCTCCCCTCCCCTCAGTCTGTATCATAAATCACATCCACCAAGGAGGTGCGGACTTGAACTTTCGTGCACCTCAAGTGCCTGCTGTAGAAATCTGAGATCAGACTCTGGTTGAAGGTATGCATGGAATTCTCCCTCCCTTTTCCATGTCAATTTGATAATAGTCATGGAAATGCTTTACATTCTCCCTCCCTCCACTCATTCGGATAGCTTTTTTCTTGTTCTTGTAATTTCTATATTTTTTTCTTTCCAACCTTTTTTCTCCTTTTTAATTCTATTGTTTTGGGGAATTATTAATTCCCCAATTTCCCCTCCTTATCTTTCCCCATTAATCCCACCTTTGCTGTTCCCTTTTTTGGAGGAGGAGTGATTTCTCATCTCAACCCACCCTGGGTGAAAACTCTGCAGCCAGGCAATGGTTTGGCCTGAAGAAATCCATCACAGTCACTAGAATATATTCTGGGTGACAGGCAAGGGACATGTTTGCAGGGGGGAAAATGTAACGTACAGCTGGGAGGTTTTTTTTTTTTCCAGGGTGGGATGTCAAAGAAAGCTAGAGAGGAGCTAAAATGTGTTTGGCAACACAGAGGCCTTTTAAACAAATGTTTAAGAGATGATGGTGGCATCATAGGGCCCTTCCTTTTTACCCTTTTAAAATGCTGGGCTTTTGAAAAAAAAAATCTTTGCTGCCGAATATTCCTTCTTTCCACCGGTCCAGAAACATGGCATCCATAATTTCATAATCCTGAGCTGTCATGATTATCTTAATGCTGGTGACAGATGGGGAAGCCACCGACATCTGAATGTGTCTGTGGAATCAGTTCCTGAACTCGTTCCCCTTTATATTTCTTTTTTCCCCCCCGCCAAACTTTTTTTTTACATTTATTTTTTACAAGCGTATCCATACATGTACAGTGAGTATCATACCTTCTAATACAAACGTATTAGAAAGTCATAGTTATTGCTTTCAACCAACTTTCTAATGGTTAGTACCCTGTTTTCCCAAAAATAAGACCTCCCGGATAATAAGCCCAAATGGGCTTTGGAGCGCATGCGTTAAAATAAGCCCTCCCCGAAAATACCGCAACACAGCGGCAGCCAGGAGGTGACCACGCTCGCCTCCTCTTGCACCTCAAAAATAATAAGACCTCCCCGAAAATAAGGCCAAGCGCTTATTTTAGGAGTCAAAAGAAAATAAGACCCTGTCTTATTTTCGGGGAAACACGGTATATATTTATATAAAGTTACAGTCTGTCATTATTCAATTATTCCATGTTTTCTTTTATTATGGCGAAGTCCGAGGCAGACCTGGTGGACCATGGACAATGGGAGGTCCAGCAGGGAAAAGGGAAGGTTTTGCTACGCTGTTTTCGCGCGAAATTGTTAGAACAGGTTTTTCTTTAGAGTGCAGTACTGCAGGCCACTTCAGCTGACTACTAACTGCAGTTCGGCAGTTCAAATCTCACCGGCTCAAGGTTAACTCAGCCTTCCATCCTTCTGAGGTGGGTAAAATGAGGACCCGGATTGTTGTTGGGGCAATATGCTGACTCTGTAAACCGCTTAGAGAGGGCTGAAAGGCCTATGAAGCAGTATATAAGTCTAACTGCTGTTGCTATTGCTATTCTTCTCTGATCCTGTGGAATCTTCAGTAAAGGTTTCTGTCTGTCCGTCTGTCTGTCTCACGAGTTTCTTTGGCTTTCTAACCAACTGGGACGGTTGACTAATATATATACAGGGAGTCCTTGACTTACCACAGTTCATTTAGTGACTGTCCAAAGTTACGACGGCACTGAAAAAATGGGACGTAAGGCCAGTTTTTCAGTTGCGTTTTTTTTCCAGCATTTCCATGGGATCACAATTCACGACGCTTGGCTACTGGTTCATACTTATGACCACTGCAGTTTGTCTGAGGACATGTGCTCCCCTTTTGCGACCTTCTGACAAGCCAAGTCAACGGGGAAACACGATGCACTTAACAATCGGGTTGCTAACTTAAGAACCACAGCAACTTGCTTAACCGCCACCGCACCGAGAAAAGTCGTAAAACGGGGCAAAGCTCGCTTCACAGATGCCTCCCTTTAAATTTGGGGCTTAATTGTGGCCGTTAAGTTGACCTGTAGATTGTAAATCTCTCTATTTTATTTCACACACACCCCCCCAGGCCGGAGTTTATCTTGAACGGAAAACATGTCAACGTGTGGGATAGACGACGACATTCCTCAGGGGGAGAGGAAAACAGTCACGGATTTCTGTTACCTGCTGGATAAATCGAAACAGCTTTTCAATGGCTTAAGGTCAGTCGGTTCAGGTGTTGTTGTTTTTTTGTCACGTTGCACACCTGTAGAGCGAGCTGCGCTACAGAAACTATTATTATTATTGTTGTTGTTATTGTGATTGTTATTTTCCTTCTACAACACCTTACAGTCATTATATCAACATTATTACGTCATCATACCTGTACATGTAAATATTATTTCGCTTCTCTTTATAAACCTTTATACACAATTCTCTCTCTCTCCCTCCCTCCCTCTCTCCCGCTCTCTATATTATCTATCTATCTATCTATCTATCTATCTATCTATCTATCTATCTATCTATCTATCTATCTATCTCTATCTCTCTCTCTCTATATATATATATATATATATCTATATCATCTATAGCTCTCTCTCTCTCTCTCTCTCTCTGTAGCTATCTATCTATCATCTCTATCTCTATCTCTCTATCTCTATCTCTATATATCTATATCATCTATAGCTCTATCTATCTATCTATCTATCTATCTACATACATTATACATACATACATACATACATATATATATATATATATATATATAAAATAAAATCTATATCTCTATCTCTATATATCATCTATAGCTAGCGCTCTCTCTCTCTCTCTCTCTCCATACATACATACATACATATATATAAAATAAAATCTATATCTCTATCTCTATATATATCATCTATAGCTAGCGCTCTCTCTCTCTCTCTCTCTCTCTCTCTAAATCTATATCTATATCTATATCTATATCTATATCTATATATCATCTATAGCTAGCTCTCCCTATCTATCTATCTATCTATCTATCTATCTATCTATCTATCTATCTATCTATCTATCTATCTATCTATATCCATCTATCTAAACTTTTTTAAAGCATATTTTTACTACCGGTCGTTCCCACGATCAGCTGTGGGACAATTGGCTGTGCCACATGATTTATATTCGCTAGAAAACACGCGGCACAGCCAGTTGCCGCACAGCTGATCATCGGAACTTTTTTTTTTTACTTTTTTTTTTTAGCATTTAACCGGTAGTAGTAAAAAAAAAAAAAATCTAAAAAAAGTTTTTTTTAAAAAGGTTCCGACGGTAGTAAAAAAAAAATGCTAAAAAAAAAAGTTTAAAAAAAGGTTCTGACGATCAGCTGTGCTGCGGGAAAATCCTGCTTTCTAGCGGATCTAAATCGCCCGCGCACAACGGTTCCCTCCCCCCACTGCTGTTCTACTTACCTTTTCAGACTCAGAAAAGGCTCCTTAATTCTTCTTCAATAGTGACTGCACTGTGCATGGACGCAAAGCAAACTGGTAGCAAAGTGGTAGTAGACTTCGGAGCCTTTCACCTCTGCTTCCAACCCTGCTACTCTAGATTCTATAAGGCGTGGGGAAAAAACTAATATCAATGAAGCGTCTCTGATTATGTCCCTCCAGCTGTCGCTTCTCCTCTTCTCCCTGGTGGAGAAACTGAGTTGTTTTTTTTTAAATTTGCTATCTTAACAGAGATTTGATACTGCTATTTTTTCTTTTTTATGTATATTGAAATGGAATTATAAATACCATCAACACAAAAGGGAGTTTGCTCAGAAGCTGAAATACACCAAGTGAATTAGAGGAAGAGTGGGAAGCAGAGGAGAGAAGAAAGATAGGAAGAGAGGGATAGCAGAGAGGGTGAAGGGGGAAGATGAGGTCTATAAGGAGGAGTGGTAAGGGGAGAGAGGAGAAGGAGAAAGGAAGGGGAAGTAGAGTAGAAAATGATGGAGGGAAGACAGAATGTAGAAAGGGGGAGGAGAGAGGGGGAAGAAAGTGTTGGATAAGGTATAAATATGGTGTATGGAGAGCAGAAGAGCCAATAACTGATTGTTGTTGTTTTTTCCTTTGGTAGTTGATGGTAAGATGAATTGATGTAAGTACTTAATAATATAACTTGATATTGACTATGTAATAGTATACATGTGATTATATGCTATGAAAATGGAAAATAAATACTTTTTATGATTAAACAGAGATTTGCCCCAGTATGGGCAGAAGCAATGGCAATCTTACTTCGGCAGAACCTTTGATGTTTACACCAAACTCTGGAAGTTCCAGCAGCAACATCGGTAAGAAAGAACGGTTTCCAACGCTTGGCTTTCTCCCCAAGCAGGCCGAAAATCCTCTCCATCCTCTTCATCATCATCCTCTTTGAACGAGCCCCATAATCCCTTGCCTCGGGGTGCATTCTGGGCAACTGGAGCTAGCAAGAGTGTTTGAATGGCCAGATGCCATCCCTGTTGCCAGTATGGAGTTTTGTTCGGCAGATATATCCTCATTGTGCCCAGAGAGAGAGAGTGAGAGTGAGTGAGTGAGAGAGAGAGTGAGTGAGTGAGGGAGGGAGGGAGAGGGAGAGGGAGGGAGGGAGGGAGGGAGGGAGGGAGGGAGGGAGAGAGAGAGAGAGAGAGAGAGAGAGAGAGAGAAATATCCGCCTCTACCTAGGATTGAACTCACAGCCTCCTGATGGTGAGGTGAGAGCTCCCACCTCTAGGTTACTGCACCGCTGGACCATACACCCAAAATCCTCTCAAGGGCTATATCTACTCAATCACGGGATTTTTCAGTGGACAGAAAATGGCAGGAAACTGAGACACAATAATTGTGTGTGTCCAAGGGAGGAGAGATCTTCTCCCAATTGGCAGTTGGGCTAAGCTGCCTTTCCAAGCTCATCGAAGCAGAAAACGAGAGTCTCAGAACAGCGAAATCCAACCAAGGAAGATATGTGTAGCTCAGGGTTGAAGTGTGGCGTCCTTGGTTGTTGACCTTGGAGGTTTTCTGGCAGACGTGTTTCATGACCCAACTAGGGAACATCATCAGTGCTAGTTGTAGTTGTAGTTGTAGTTAAGTTTATTTATAGGCCGCCCTTTTCCTGAGGGGACTCAGGGCGGCTTACAACTTATATAGGAAGGGGAAACATACAAAGACATATAGGACAATACATAATTAAAAGAGTAAAGCAACATTCATTCAACATTCGGGCGGGGATGGAATATAATCTTTAACCCCAGGCCTGACGGGATAACCAGGTCTTGAGGGCTGTGCGGAAGGTCTGGAGGGTGGTGAGGGTACGAATCTCCACGGGGAGATCGTTCCAAAGGGTCGGAGCTGCAACTGAAAAGGCTCTCCTCCGCGTAGTTGCCAGTCGACACTGACTGGCAGATGGAACTCGGAGGAGGCCCAATCTATGCGATCTAATGGGTCGTGAGGAGGTAATTGGCAGGAGGCGGTCTCTCAAGTACCTAGATCCACTACCATGAAGGGCTTTATAGGTGGTAAGTAGCACCTTGAAGCGCACCCGGAGATCAACAGGTAGCCAGCGCAGCTCGTGGAGGATAGGTGTTATGTGGGCGAACCGAGGTGCTAGAAGGGGGTGGGGTGTGAGAGGAGGAGGAAGAGGAAGAAGAAGATGGGAAAGGAGGAGGAGGAGAACTGTGGAGTCCTTGGTGCTCTCTGAGCTTGGTGGTTTTCTTGCAGACGTTTCATTACTCAACTAGGTAATGTTATCAGTGGTAGGGAGGAGGAGGAGGAGGAGGAAGATGACTGCGGAGTCCTTGGTGCTCTCTGAGCTTGGTGGTTTTCTTGCAGACCTTTCATGGCCCAACTAGGGAACATCATCAGTGCTAGAAGGGCAGGGGGGAGGAGGAAGTGGGGGATTTTGGGATCCTTGGTGCTCTCTCCAGGCGGCTTTCTTGCAGATATTTCATTATCCAAACTAGGTAACACCCTCAGTGATACTTTACTGGGGACTGGAGGCTAAAATATATAAAAACTGTTGCTGCAATGCATTATATCTAGTTTAATGAAAAGAAGGACTAGGGGAGACACGATAGCAGTCTTCCAATATCTCAGGGGCTGCCCCAAAGAAGAGGGAGTCAAGCTATTCTCCAAAACACCTGAAGGCAGGACAAGAATCCATGGATGCAAATTAATCAAGGAGAGAAGCAACTTAGAACTAAGGAGAAATCTCCTGACAGTTAGAACAATTAATCGGTGGAACAGAATTTGCCTCCAGAAGTTGTGAATGCTCCAACACTGGAAGTTTTGAAGAAGATGTTGGACAACCATTTGTCTGAAGTGGTGTAGGGTTTCCTGCCTGAGCAGGGTGTTGGACTAGAAGACCTCCAAGGTTCCTTCCAATTTTGTCACTGTTATTCTGTTGTTTTCGGAAGTGAAATCTGAAAGACTAAAGTACAACGGTTGATAAGATAAGTCTTACTTGCGGTTTCCTTTTTTTGGGGGTCACCAATGAAGACAAGTTCTGGACAATCGGTACGGCCTGAAGCGCTGGCAGATCGGAGAGATCGCCTCCAAGATTGGGCAGCTTTATTACCACTACTAGTAAGTAACTACATGCTCGAAAAGGAAGGTTGGGGCAGAAGGCAAAACTAACAAAAGCAGGAATTCCCCTTTTACAAAAGAATAAGAGTCAGGTTCTACATTTAGGCAAAGAAAACGAAATGGCCAGGTATAGTATAGGTGGCACCTGGCTCAATAGGAGCGACTGTGAAAGGGATCTTGGAGTCCTAGTGGACAACCATTTAAATAGGAGCCAGCCGTGTGCAGCAGCTGCCAAAAAAGCCAACACAGTTCTAGGCTGCATCAACAGAGGGATGGAATCAAGATCATGTGAAGTGTTAATACCACTTTATAAGGCCTTGGTAAGGCCACACTTGGAATACGGCATCCAATTTTGGTCACCACGATGTAGAAAATATGTGGAGACTCTAGAAAGAGTGCAGAGAAGCGCAACAAAGATGATTAGGGGACTGGGGGCTAAAACATATGAAGAACGGTTGCAGGAACTGGGTAGGTCTATTATGAAAAGAAGGGCCAGGGGATCACTGGAGGTTTTTAAGAAGAGACTGGACAGCTATTTGTCCAGAATGGAGTAGAGTTAATGAACATAAGGTTGGACTAGAAGACGTCCAAGGTCCCTTCCAAGTCTGTTCTTCTCTTAACTGATCAGAATAGAAAGGAATAGTAGTAATAATCTCAGTGAGGATTGCGTCTGGAGAATAAATTACGTTATTTACTTTATTGTTATTGTACGTATATACACAGTATACACGAACAACGAAATTCACATAACACCCAGAGACCAGGCCCAACACACATAACAATCTCCA
This sequence comes from Thamnophis elegans, assembly GCF_009769535.1. Lineage (NCBI taxonomy): Eukaryota > Metazoa > Chordata > Lepidosauria > Squamata > Natricidae > Thamnophis > Thamnophis elegans. The sequence goes on from NC_045556.1 coordinate 34,985,527, forward strand.
AATACACACACACACACACACACACACACAAAAGAATTCCCCACCCCTAAAGCATCCACACAACGGACTAAGTTGTGCTATCCAACAGATCACTGATGGTGGTCCTTTAGTTCATTGTTGTGTGCAATGATAGCTCTGGGATAAAAGCTATTTAGAAGACATGTGGTCCGAGTTTTAATTGTTCTGTATCTTCTGCCAGAAGGCAACAGTCTAAAAAGATGGTAAGCAGGGTGGGAAGAGAATGTTATTCATGTAAGGATGTATAATTATATAAAGATAATGATGAGAATAGCTGGGAAATGTAACCAGGTCTACATCTCGGTCAAAATTAGGCTGGTGGTGGTGGTGGTGTTAAAAGCTCAATTACTATATATGTATACTTTTTTGTTCTATTTTTTTTTTAAAGGAGGGGAATACATGTTAAAATTAAATGTGTACATTGAAAAGGAATTATAAATACCATCAATATAAAACGGAGCTTGCTCAGAAGCTGAAATACACCAAGTAAATGAGATGAAGTGGGAAGTAGAGGAGAGAGAGGGAAGAAGAGAGGGATAGGAGAGAGGGCAGAGGGGAGAAGAGGAGGAGAGAAAGGAGAAGTGGAAAGGTGAGAGAGGAGAAGGAGAGAGGAAGCGGAAGTAGAGAAGGGAAGGATGACAGAGGGAAGAAAGGAAGGTAGGGGGAGGAGAGAGGGAGAAGCAAGTGATGGGTAAGCTACAAATATGGTGTATGGAGAGCAGAAGAGCCAATAATTATTTTTGGGAGTTGATGTTAAGGTGAATCGATGTAAACATTTAATAATACAATACGGTTTTGGCTATATAATAGTGTACATGTGATTATATGTTATGAAAATGAAAAAATAAAAAAACTTTATAACAAAGAGAATGTTACGGAACTTTCTCAAACAGCGCGAGATGCGAAGATGTCGTCCAGGGCTGGTTGCTGGAGCCCGATGATATTCTGGGCAGTTTAAATGATTCTCCGGAGAGCCTTTTTTGTCCGCTGCAGAGCTGCTCCCCTACTATGCAAGAATGCCGTATGTCAGGACACTCTCGATGGTGCTGCGATAGTAGGACAGAAGTAGATGCCGAGATAGATTTATCTTCCTGAGCCTTCTCAGGAAGTGCAGCCTCTTCTGTGCCTTCAAAATCGTTTGGAAGTGGAAGCAGGGAGCTCGATCTGACAACTCTTTTCTTCACAGCCTTCGCACCTCTGAAACCAGCTATCTGAATGAAGCCTTCTCCTTCTATTCTGCAATACGCCAGAGATCTTACTACTCCCAAGTCAACAAGGAAGACAGGTCAGGATTGTGAGTTTATTTTAATTACTCAAAAAAACCCAACTCCAATACTGTTGCGTTGTCATTGTGGTTTCCGTTCGTTGGGGGGACAGGGCGGTGTGACAAGTTCTTCTGGGTACGGACTTCTGAAGGTCCACCAACGGTTGAGTTTGGATCTCTGGGGCTTCTCCCCACAGGGTTTTTTTGCTTTGCCTCCTCTGTGGAGACCATCATCAGGTAGGACATTTGAGAAGAAAGTCAACCGAAAAATATAGTGCCACTTAACGTTCCTCTATTCAGCAAAGAACTGAATTAGTCAAGGGATTGATTTGGCATGGTGGCCACAAGTGCCAATAAAATCAAGATATGAGAAAGGGGCTAAAAGGTATGGTTTTTATAAAGAACCAACGGAATTGCATCAGATATTAACAGGGACAGATGAAAAACTAATTTTTAAAAAATTATAACTACCTTGTTGTTAGTTGTGAAGTCGTGTCCGACCCATCGCGACCCCATGGACAATGTTCCTCCAGGCCTTCCTGTCCTCCACCATCCTCTGGAGTCCATTTAAGCTCACGCCGGCTGCTTTGGTGACTCCATCCAGCCCCCCCCCCGTCTCCTCCTCCTCATCCTCCTTCTTCCTCTTCTTCCTCTTCTTCTCTTTTCTCCTCTTCTCCACTATTCCTTCCCTCTCTCTTTCTCGCTTCACATTCCTTGATTGTTGTTGTTAGTTGCGAAGTTGTGTCCGACCCATCGCGACCCCATGGACAACGTTCCTCCAGGCCTTCCTGTCCTCTACCATCCTCTGGAGCCCATTGAAGCTCACGCTGACTGCTTCGGTGACTCCATCCAGGCCGCCCCCCCCCCCCTCCTCCTCCTCCTCCTCCTTCTTCTTCTTCTTCCACCTCATTCTTTGTCGCCTCTTTCTTTTTTTGCCCTCCATCGTTCCCAGCATTAGGCTCTTCTCCAGGGAGTCCTACCTACTGAGCATTAAAATGGAAGAAGAGCAAGTAAAGGAAACGATAGGATGGGCCAAAAATTTTGGTTATACTATAGTTAGATAAATGGCAGAAATTTTAATATTGGACAAAAATACACCCATAGTTGGAATAACTAACAAAGTAACATATAGATCTAAAGCCAGATATATTTTTGTTGGGTATTCTACCAAAAAAAAATAATAATAAATGGAATACATATTTAATTTTGCATGTTTTAATGGCAGCTAGAATTGTGTTAGCACAACAATGGGAAAATGAAGAGACCCCTATAGATGAAAACGTTATTTAAAAAAACATTTCCATATTTCTCCGAAAATAAGACAGGGTCTTATTTTCTTTTGACCCCTGAAATAAGCGCTTGGCCTTATTTTGGGGGAAATCTTATTATTTTTGAGGTGCAGGAGGCAGCAAGCGTGGTCACCTCCTGGCTGCTGCTGTGTCGAATATTTTCAGGGAGGTCGTATTCTCAGGGGAGGGCTTATTTTAGCGCATGCGCTTAAAAGCTCCATTGGGCTTATTACCCGGGGAGGTCTTGTTTTCAGGGAAATGGGGTAGAATGTGCAGGAATGGATAGACTAACATTCAAAGTTAAGGAGAAGGAAGAAACCGAATACTTTTTAACGTGGGATGTGTTCTATTGATGGCTAACCGGCAGAAACAGAAGTTAGAAACTTAAAAGCCTAAGGAAATGATTAACTAGATTGAAGATTTATTAAAATGAATCAGCAAATATTATTAGTATTATGTGATTGTCATTAATCTTTTGAATATTAATGTATTATTACTATTTCTGAAAAACAACACACTGTTCATATAGACATTGAATGTTTATGTTTAATATTAAAAATAATAATAATAAAAACCAATCTGCTCAAGAAGCAAGAGATTTTCTTTTCACTGAGTGGTTCTTCCCCATCTGCTTTCCACTTTTCACCAGGCCTGAGCTGGTTGTTAAGAAACTACGTTATTACGCCCGGTTTATCGTGGTTTGCCTCTTACTCAACAAAATGGTTGTGGTCAAGGATCTTGTCAAGGTGAGTCTCCTCTTGGTGTGACACTGAGGGTTGTAGCCAGGGGTGGGATTCAAATTTTTTTTACTACCGGTTCTGTGGGCATAGTAGGGGAAGGCTACTGCAAAATCCACATCCCCTCCCCACTCCAGGGGGAGGGCTATTGCGAAATCCCCATTCCCACCCCACTCCAGGGGAAGGATACTGCAAAATCCCCATTCCTTCTCCACTCCAGGGGAAGGATACTACAAAATCCCTATTCCCGCCCCACTCCAGGGGAAGGATACTGCAAAATCCCCATTCCCACCCCACTCCAGGGGAAGGATACTGCAAAATCCCCATTCCCTCTCCACTCCAGGGGAAGGATACTGCAAAATCCCTATTCCCTCCCCACTCCAGGGGAAGGATACTGCAAAATCCCTATTCCCTCCCCACTCCAGGGGAAGGATACTGCAAAATCCCCATTCCCACCCCACTCCAGGGGAAGGATACTGCAAAATCCCCATTCCCTCTCCACTCCAGGAGAAGGATACTGCAAAATCCCCATTCCCTCCCCACTCCAGGGGAAGGATACTGCAAAATCCCTATTCCCTCCCCACTCCAGGGGAAGGATACTGCAAAATCCCCATTCCCTCTCCACTCCAGGGGAAGGATACTGCAAAATCCCTATTCCCTCCCCACTCCAGGGGAAGGATACTGCAAAATCACCATTCCCTCCCCACTCCAGGGGAAGGATACTGCAAAATCTCCATTCCCTTCCCACTCCAGGGGAAGGTTACTGCAAAATCCCCATTCCCTTCCCACTCCAGGGGAAGGATACTGCAAAATCCCCATTCCCACCCCACTCCAGGGGAAGGATATTGCAAAATCCCCATTCCCTTCCCACTCCAGGGGAAGGTTACTGCAAAATCCCCATTCCCTCCCCACTCCAGGGGAAGGATACTGCAAAATCCCCATTCCCTCCACACTCCAGGGGAAGGTTACTGAAAAATCAGCATGCCAGGTAAGTGCTGGACCCGCGTGGAGGCTCTGGGAGGGCGAAAAACAGGTCTCTAGGAAGTCCGGGAATGGGCCTATTTCTGGAGCCCAAGGAAGGCCATTTTCGCCCTCCCGGAAGCTCAAGGAAAGCCTCCGGAGCCTGCTTGTAGCTGGTGGCGGTTTTAAAGAAGACCTTTGTGAGGAACATCTGTTTCTTTCCCTAGGAACTATCGGATGAGATCGAAGATTACACCCACCGTTTCAACACCGAAGATCAAGTCGAGTGGAACCTTGTCCTACAAGAAGTGGCCGCGTTCATTGAGGTAAGATCTACAGAGATCCCAACCACTGTCGTCGTTGGGTTTTGTTTTTTTTTAAACAAAAATTCTGCTCATCCAGACCCCGAATCGGCTGGCGTCCCCCCCCCCCCCCGATCCTATCATTCTGATCTGTCGGGTAAAGAAAACAAACGGAGGGTTCTTTTTTGGGGGGATGTGCTTTGTCAAGAATTTCTTTTTCTCAGCGGGCGAAATGAAAAACCTGGCTTGGTTGGTTGGATCTTAAAAATATGCCCACTGCCAGAACTAGAATGGGGCTTCACTAGCAGCAGTGGCTCTTCCGTCCCAAGGACCGGCCCATAGATTTCCACTGCTCTCCTCTCCTCTGCCACATCTATTCATTTCCACCCCCTGCCTTTTATCTCCAGAATTAGGGTGGGGCTTCGCTAGCAGCAGTGGCTCTTCCGTCCCAAGGACCGGCCCATAGATTTCCACTGCTCTCCTCTCCTCTGCCTTCTTTTGCATCCGAGCGTCAGCCACTGGGCCTAGCTGTTCCTCCTCTTCCTCATCAGCCACTTCCAGACCTGAGGGCGGTTGACTCTCCATCTGAGAGCTGATGGACGTCCCAGGCTCTGCCTCTCCCCCTCCCCCTCCCCTCTCTCATATCTTATCTCTTAAAATTAATCTGTTGGGATTGGTCCTTCAGGCTTTTCACCATCTCGGTCTTCTTTCTAGGCAGACCCAGTCATGGTCTTGAACGATGACAACACCCTGGTCATCCTGTCCAACCGCCTGTCTGAAACTGGAGCCCCCCTGCTGGAACAAGGCATGATTGTGGGGCAGTTAATGCTGGCTGACGCCCTCATTATTGGCAATTGCAACAATCAGGTGGGTTTCTCCCCCCCCCCCGGTGCCTGCGTATGTTGCTGCATGTCGCCGTGACGGAGTGGACGTTGGCTGGTCTATACCCAGTCCTCGACTTACAACCGTTCCATTTAGTGACCGTTTGAAGTTGAAAAAAAAAGGGACAGGACCATTTTCCACACTGAACAACCGTTGCAGCGTCCCATTCCCCCCCCCCCCCCGGCAGTTCATTTGACCCAAATTCGGAGTCTTGGCCACCGGCTCGTATTTCTGATGGGGTCATGTGATCCCCACTTGTGGCCTTCTGACCCGGCCTTTTGACCGAATTTGGATCACGTGACTGTGAGGAGGAAGCTGCAGCGTTGCGAAAAAACTCCGTCAGTCATTTTTCCTCAGTGCCGTTCAATGGTGGGTTGTAGGCAGTACACCCTGGTATGGGCGTACCGGAGCCTGCCCGGAGCACCGGGTACCGGTACGGTGCTCCAGCGGGCCCACCCGCCCACCTGAGCTCCTTACCTGTCCTTTAAGCCTTTGGCGCTTATGCGCACGGTGCCTATAACGCCTGTGCGACGCTCCGCTGAACAGCTGGAAGCTTGTGGAAGCGTCGCAGGCAAGTATGACGCATGGACGTACCGGTTGGAACAGAATCCGGAACCCACCATTGGTGCCGTTGTAACTTTGGTCACTAAATAAATGGTTGTAAATCAAGGGCTATCTATCTTTCTGTCCCGCCAACCTTTTGGCTTTTTAGACGTTTCCTCAGCTGTGGCGATTCTCAGCCGTCCGGGAGGTCACAGTTGCCCCAAAGGTGCGTTTTCAAAAGGCAACTGGACTTTCCTCCTTTTTTTCTTTGAAGAGGTTTCGCTTCTCATCCAAGGAGGCTTCTTCAGTTCTGGGGAAGCAAAACGTCTTCCGGAGAAAAACAAAGTCCGGTTGCCTTTTTTGTGAAGAAACAGCTTTGGGACACGGCGCTCAGATGCTCTTCTCCTGTTTTCTGCCGGTCGACCTGAACCGTCCCACATTTTGTGGGGAGGGCAACATCTCAAGCTCAAGGGAACGCGGTGGCTCAGTGGCTAAGACGCTGAGCTTGTCGATCAGGAAGGTCGGCAGTTCGAATCCCTAGTGCCGCGTAACGGAGTGAGCTCTCATTCCTTGTCCCAGCTTCTGCCCCACTTAGCAGTTCGAAAGCACGTAAAAAATGCAAGTAGAAAAATAGGGACCACCTTTGGTGGGAAGGGAACAGCGTTCCGTGCGCCTTCGGGAGTTGAGTCATGCCGGCCACATGACCACGGAGACGTCTTCGGACAGCGCTGGCTCTTCGGCTTTGAAACGGAGGTGAGCACCGCCCCCTAGAGTTGGGAACGACTAGCATAGATAGGCGAGGGGAATCTTTTCCCTTTAACGTCTCAAGCAGCATAGCTGATTTTCAGGGCGCAAAGCGTTAACCGCCTGGTGTAAAATGCCCTCTGGTTCTTTGGTAGGTGAAGTTTAGTGAACTGACAATCGACATGTTCCGGATGCTGCAGGCGTTGGAGAGGGAGCCCATGAACCTGGCTACGCAGATGAACAAGCCGGGGCTGCAGGCAAGTCCTCCGTGGAATATTGTCACGCTTTTTGGCTTTCCATTTGAATTGCGGGGTCGGCGGTGCAGCAGAGGGCTTTAGAGGCCTCATCCGTGCTCAAGGTGCTGTTAATCACCCATAAAGCCCTACATGGTAGTGGATCTGGATACTTGAGAGACCGCCTCCTGCCAATTACCTCCCTGCGACCAATAAGATCACACAGATTGGGCCTCCTCCGCATTCCATCGGCCAGCCAGTGTCGGCTGGCAACTACAAGGAGGAGGGCCTTCTCAGTAGTTGCCCCGACCCTTTGGAACGAGCTCCCCGTGGAGATTCGTACCCTCACCACTGTCCAGGCCTTCCGCACAGCCTTGAAGAACTGGCTAGCCCGTCAGGCCTGGGGATGAAGATAGTTGCCCCTCCCGAATGATGAATGCATGTTGGTTATTGCTTTTAGTATATGTGTCTTTGTTATTGTCTGCATTTCCCCTTCCCTGATTTATGTGAGCCGCCCTGAGTCCCCTCAGGGAAAAGGGCGGCCTACAAATGTCAATAAATCACTAAATCACTAAAATCCGGAGGCTGGCAGGTATTCCTCTCCCAAGCATCCTGTCTTGGTCCGATTGATGCCTCCAGGGATGCTCAGAGCTGGGGGCGAAAGAGAGCGAGGCCAGCCCAGAATTCCCAGAGAGATTCAGTAACTTGCGTGTGTGTGGGGGGGGGGGGGGGGGGGATACATTGAGTTTAGGTCTTCTGGATGCTGAATGGAGCCATTGGATTTTGCTCTTTTGGAGGCGAACACAATAAAAGTGACAGCAGGATCCCCAAATGTTTTTTCCCTCCCACCCTCCCTCCTTCCACTTACTTCTTCTTTCCTCTCCCTCCCTCCCTCTCTTCCTCTCTCTCCTCCCTCCCTCTTTTATTTTCTTCTTTCCTTTCTCCTTCCTTCCTCTCTCTCCTCCCTCCCTTCCTCTCCCTCCTTCCTCTTACTTCTTCCTTCCTCTCCCTCCCTCCCTTCCTCTCTTTCCTTCCTCCCTCCCTCTTTTATTTCCTTCCTTCCTCCTTTCCTTTCTCCTTCCTTCCCCTCTCTCTCTCCCCTCCCTCCCTTCCTCTCCCTCCTTCCCCTTACTTCTTCCTGCCTCCCAACTTTCTCACTGCCTCCCTCTTTTCCTGCCTCCCTCTTTTCTTCCCTCTCTCCCTTCCTTCTTCCTCCTTCCTTTCCTCTCTCTCTCTTTCCTCCCTCCCTTCTTCTCCCTCCTTCCACTTACTTCTTCCTCTTTCCCTCCCTCTATTCCTCCCTCCTTCCCCTTCCTTCTTCCTCCCTTCTTCCTTCCTCTCACCTCCCTCCCTCCTTTCTATCTCTCTTTCTCTTTCCCAAAAGTCCCCAAATATGTGATTTTTCTGAGTGCTGTTTTGGTCCCTGCTGGAGATGATCAAGGGGTTGATTTGAGGGTTTTGCTGTTGCCATGTGGGGTGGGGGTTTTATCTCTCTCTCTCTTTTTTTTTAATGTTGTGGGTCGTATCCTATATGTGAGTTGGGCGTTTGTTTAACCCAAGAAACCACAAAGAAGAAACCACGGTTTCTGTAGGCAACGCCAAGCCGGATCAAAGAAATCCAAGTCTCTTCTGTCTTTGGGAGGGGGCAACCAACAACGTGGAACTTCTTTAAGGAGGGGCCTTTCTGTCTTCCGCAGGAGAGCACCGAAAAGCCAGCCAGGAGAGAAAACCCTCACAAATACCTGTTGTACAAGCCAACTTTCAGCCAGCTGTATACCTTCCTTGCGGCATCATTTAAGGTTGGTGAAGCAGAGGCGAGGCCGGTCCCAGCTTCCGACGGGAGGTTAAACCTCACCTCTTCCCCCTACTGGAGGCAGCAATCAGGGAGGTCAATAAGTGGGGTTCAGAGAAGGCGATGGTGACCCTGGATAGGAAACAGCCAGGATGAAGACGTTACCTAGTTGGGTCATGAAACGTCTGCTAGAAAACCACCAAGCTCAGGGAGGACCAAGGAACTCCCCACCCCCACCCCACAGTTCAACGCTGAGCTTCAAATATTTCCCTCCGTGGATACAAATAGACCCCAGGAGGGTTTTACAGCAAGGATTCTTTTGACTTGAGGGAATTTGCTTGGAGGGAGGGGGGATTGAGGTAGTTTGTTCTCCCCTAGATTTATCTGTTTGGGTTTGGGTTAACCTGTGACAACAGATCTTCAAATATGTCTCTCTTCCCAAATACATCTTCCTGACTTCCTTCCCCTCCCTCCCTCCCTATTCTCTTTCTCATCTTGGTATGGCAATCAACCTTCCTTCCTTCCTTCCTTCCTTCCTCTCTTCCTTCCTTCCTTCCTTCTACCTCTCTTTCCTCCCTCCCTTCCCCCTTCCTTCCTTCCTTCCCTCCCTCCCTCCCACCAAACACTCTTTTCAATCTTGGTATGGCAATCAACCTTCCTTCCTTCCTTCCTTCCTTCCTTCCTTCCTTCCCTCCCTCCCTCCCTCTTTCCAATCTTGGTATGGCAATCAACCTTCCTTCCTTCTTTCTTTCCTTCCTTCCACCTCTCTTTCCTCCCTCTCTCCCTATTCTCTTTCCCATCTTGGTATGGCAATCAACCCTTCCTTCCTTCCTTCCTTCCTTCCTTCCTTCTTTCCTTCCACCTCCCTTTCCTCCCTCCCTTCCCCCTTCCTTCCTTCCTTCCTTCCTTCCCTCCCTCTTTCCAATCTTGGTATGGCAATCAACCCTTTTTTCTTTCCTTCCTTCCACCTCTCTTTCCTCCCTCCCTCCCTTCCCCCTTCCTTCTTTCCTTCCCTCCCTCCTTCTTTCCAATCTTGGTATGGCAATCAACCCTTCCTTCTTTCTTTCCTTCCTTCCACCTCTCTTTCCTCCCTCCCTTCCCCCTTCCTTTCCTTCCCTCCCTCCCTCTTTCCAATCTTGGTATGGCAATCAACCTTCCTTCCTTCTTTCCTTTTCCTTCCTTCCTTCCACCCACCTCTCTTCCCTCTCTTCCCTTCCTTCCCCCTTCCTTCCTTCTTTCCTTCCTCCCTCCATTCCTTCCTTCCCTCCCTCTCACCCTGTTTTCTTTCCAATCTTGGTATGGCAATGAACCTTCCTTCCTTTTCATTCCATCCTTCCTTCCACCTCTCTTTCCTCCCTTCTTCCTTCCTTCCTTCCTTCCTTCTCTCTTTCCATCTTCCCTCCCACCTCACTCTCTCTTCCCCTTCCTTCCTCCCTCTTCCATTCCCTCCCTCCTTTCCTTCCTTTCTCCCTTCCTCCCTCCCCTCTCTCTCTCTTCTGGTCTCTCTTTCAGGAGCTGCCTGCCAATAGCGTGCTGTTGATCTACTTGTCAGCCACCGGGGTCTTCCCTTCAGGTCGTTCGGATAGTGAAGGTACAAATAAAGGAATGCTCCCTGTCGTGAACAGGGCTTGAATTCTCTTTATGGTCCAAGGACGGCAAGGCAGCCTCCACCCTCACCCTAAGCCTGATCTCTGGAGAAGCTGAGGTTCTCCTCCATTGGGGGGGTCTTCCAACTCTTTGGGCCGTACCATTCAGAGTCCAGAAGAGTGTGGCCTCATGCTGGTCCTTTCCAGTTTGAACATACTCCCTTTTGTTGGGGATAAAGACCCCCCCCACTGGAAGTCTTCTCACCCTACCACCGATGGGTCATGTCAACCATGGACGTGTCCACGTGGAGGAGAAGGGTTTGTAGAAGCCAGCGAGAGCTCCTCATAAATGACTGGCTTTCTTTTGAAACTTGGCTCGAGGCTCATGAATCAATTAGGGCAGGGGTCTCCAACCTTGGCAACTTTAAGACCTGTGGACTTCAACTCCCAGAGTTCCTCAGCCAGCTTTGCTGGCTGAGGAACTCTGGGAGTTGAAGTCCACAGGTCTTAAAGTTGCCAAGGTTGGAGACCACTGAATTAGGGCATCTTTCGGAAGCCTGACAGCTCCGGAGCTTCCAGTAGAACATCCAGTAGAGAGTGATGAAGCAGAGATGCTCTGATGGATTATTGTGGATCGTACCACCTAGCCTGGGAAGGGTCCAAAATTCAGATGTTTTTCTGCTTTACCTGGCCTGGGGTTTTTTTGGGTGGGGGGAAACCAGACCTTCTAACAGCTTTCCAACCTGGTCTTGGGGTGACGTGGCGGCTGTTTCCTTGCTGGTCATGACAATTCAAGCCTTTCTCATGACCTTGGTACTTTCCCCTCCTCCAATCCTCACTTCTTGTGTCCTTCCTTAGTCAAAGGACTATCTGTGGCTTAACCCTCCCTCTCCCAGCTCCTCCTCCTCCTCCTTCCCCCCACCACCCTTTTTTTTTAAAAAAAATTATTGCTGCTGAATCCTTGGAGGAAATTGGGATATGGAGGAATCAGGTCTGCCCACCCCCCAACCAAGAGACCACCACCACCTCCCCCTCCCTGGACATTGATGTGGCACCCACCTTCATTCCATCCGTTTTGAGATTTTTGCATTCCTTTATGAAAACGCATGCTTTGTTACACCTTCCTTGCATGGATCATCAACTTTTCCAGAGTCTTCTCCTCCCCGCTCATTTCTCCCAACCCAAAACCCTATAAAACGATAAGGTGTTAAAAGGTTGTGGGTCCCGTCCTCCCCAAAATAGCTTTGGAAAAGCTGCTAACGGGATTTGCGGTGTGTAGTTTTGTGCTGGGTCGGTTTTGTCTCCTGCTTCGAGCAAGGGATTGGGCTAGATGACCTCCAAGGTCCCTCCCAACTCTGTTCTTCTGTCCTGTTCTCCCGTTGTCTATGTTTTGTGAGGTCCTATCTCTGATTATTGGTACTCTCTGCCTCTAACTTTGGGAAAGCTTTTGAGATGTCCACCTTGTGGGACTCTTCAGAAGAATGAGAACTGTAGCTCAAGGCCACCCGAAGCTGTAGGTGCCATTTCTCATCTCTTAAGACCCCAAAAGGCTTAAGACTCTGAGTTTGTCGTTCAGAATGGTTGGCAGTTTGGCGGTTCGAATCCCTAGCGCCGCGTAACGGAGGGAGCTCCCGTGACTTGTCCCAGCTTCTGCCAACCTAGCAGTTCGAAAGCAGGTAAAAAATGCAAGTAGAAAAATAGGGACCACCTTTGGTGGGAAGGGAACAGCGTCCTCCGTGTGCCTTCGGGCGTTGAGTCATGCCGGCCACATGACCACGGAGATGTCTTCGGACAGCGCTGGCTCTTCGGCTTTGAAATGGAGATGAGCATCGCCCCCTAGAGTCGGGAACGACGAGCACATATGTGCAAGGGGAACCTTTACCTTAAGACGCAAGTCTTAAAAACATGCGAAGAATGGTTGCAGGAACTGGGTATGTCTAGTTTGATGAAAAGGAGTAGGGGAGACATGATAGCAGACTTCCAATATTTCAGGGGTTGCCACAAAGAAGAGGGAGTCAAGCTATTCTTCAAAGCACCTGAGGGTAGAACAAGAAGCAACTGATGGAAACTAAGCAAGGAGAGAAGCAACTTAGAACTAAGGAGGAATTTCTTGACAGTGAGAACAATTAATCAGTGGAACAACTTGCCTCCAGAAGTTGTGAATGCTCCAACACTGGAAGTTTTTAAGAAGATGTTGGATAATCATTTATCTGAAGAGGTGTAGGTTTTCCTGCCTTGGCAGGGAGTTGGACTAGAAGACCTCCAAGGTCCCTTCCAACTCTGTCATTCTATTCTATTCTAAGTATTAGAGAAATTTCTGCTCACCTTGGTCTCTGCTTCTTTAGACCGTGATTTAGAACTGTATTTCACACCAAACTTTGGTGTATAAGAAAACCCCAATGAATCATGCCATGGCTTGACAGTCATGAAGGAACATATCCCAACGCAGAAGATCCATCTGATCTGAGTCGTTCCTGAATTTATGGAAGACCAACAGCCGTCACGGATAACGTGGTTTTGGCTCTCCATTAAAAGGGCGCATTGAGTGATTGATGAGATGCCTTCAAGCCAATGTTCAACTCTTTGCAATCACCCCAATATCTCTGGGTGGTGAGGACTCCCCAATCAGGCCCACCAGTAGAGAAGGGGGCATGTAGACCAGGATCTAATGCTGATTTATAGAATTGTCTTTCCCACCCAACTCGGTTGGGCCTGAACAAAGTGGTTATTCGAAACATACAGGCAGTCCTTAACTTACGGCCACGATGGAATCCCAAATCTCTGCTTTTGAGACAGTGAATTTTGCCACATTTTTACGACTTTTCCTGCCACGGCCGTTGAGCGAATCGCTGCAGGCGATACGTTTTAAGTCACCCGGGCGTTAAATGAACCTGGCTTCCCCATGGACTTTCTTTGCGAGCGGCATTCACACGACCCCGGGGCACTGCAACCGTCGTAAGCGTCTGAAATTTCGATCCCAGGATCCCGCCCTGAAAAATGGCCGTAAGTCACACTTTTTCAGTGCTGTTGTGACTTTGAACGGCCACTCAATGAACTTCTGTAAGTCGCAAATAACATATTCACCCTTTCAGCCTCTTAAGCTTCCAAACAGTTCCGTGCTTCTCAAACCCTGCCTGGCCTTAAGACGGATGGTTTCAACCCAAGGTTTGTTCTCCAGCTGGTCATCTCTAAGCTCTTTCAACCCCTGTCGAAATTCTTTCTCCTGGGAATTTTTGCATTCTGTGTTTAGCTCACCGCCACGCCAGCCGCTGTCCTTAACCCCCCCCCCCTTTGCCCCCTGCAGGTCCCTATGATTTCGGGGGTGTCCTGACGAACAGCAACCGGGATATCATCAACGGGGACGGGATCCACAAACGGAACCAGTTGTATAAGGAAATGCACTGGTAAGTTTGCAATTCGTAATTTCGCAATTTCATGAGCTTATATGCCGCCCAATCCCGGAGGACTCCGGGCGGCTTACAAATACGAAATAAAATAAAATAACACATAGGGGAGAGAAACAAAAACAGTTTAAAAAACACAACATACATTTGGCTAAGCTGTGGGTTGGACCTGATTTAAAAATCAGCAACCCCAGGCCTGTCGGAACAGCCAGGTTTTGGTGGCTTTTTGGAAGGCCACGAGAGTGGGGAGGGTCCGGATCTCTGCTGGTAGCTCGTTCCACAGAGCCGGAGCAGCTACAGAAAAGGCTCTCCCCCGAGTGGTCGCCAGCTGGCATTGTCCGGTCGACGGCACCCGGAGGAGGCCTAGCCTGTGGGTTCTTATCGGATGTTGGGAGATGTGTAGCAGGACAGCAACTAGCTTGTTGCTGGGGAACCGGTCATCCTCTGTGAGACCAATGTCCGTAGACATCTTCGGACCGGATGTCAGAGTTTCTAATAGCACACCTTTCAGCCTCTGCTTCGCTTGCTTGCTATCGGCTGCCATAGAAACGGGGAGGGAGGGGGCATGGTATTGGGGATGGGAACATAATTAATTGATTTTTTTTTAACGACAGTTTTAAAAAACAAACTTTTATAAATATTTGCTTCTCTCCCCACACACCCTCCCCAACTGTCCCCCAACCTCCCCCCCCCCCCGACTTCCCAGAACCAATACAGGGTATAAATCTTTAACAAAAACATTCTAAGATAAACTTAAAAAGAAGTTAATAACATGTTTCATTTGAGCTTTAACTCCTCCTTGCTAGGCTTGCTCTAAACAACTTACATCATTCCTAGTTTCTTTACTCATAAGCTATCTGAAATTTCTTAGTCCCATATTTATTTTGAGTATAGTCAATCCATCTTCTCCACTCCAGTTTATATCTCTCGTTTGAGTGGTCCTTGAGATATGCAGATATTTTAGCCATCTCTGCTAGGTTTGTTACTTTCAGTGTCCATTCTTGAATAGTAGGCAAGTCTTCCTTCTTCCAGTATTGCGCCACCAACAGTCTAGCTGCGGTTGTTAAATGCAAAATCAGGTTAATCTCTATAACTGTACAATCAGTAATTATACCTAACAAAAATAACTGAGGGGTAAACTTTATCCTTTTTTTAAGAACATTTTGTATAATCCACCATATTTTTATCCAAAATGCTTTAACCTTTTTACAAGTCCACCATATATGAAAGTAAGTAGCATCAGCACAATCACATCTCCAGCATTTAGGTTGTAAATTCGAATACATGGAGGCCAGTTTTTTTAGGATCTAGATGCCATCTATAAAACATCTTATAAAAGTTTTCTCTCAAGTTTTGGGCTTGTGTAAATTTTACATTTCTCACCCAGATCTTTTCCCATGTATCCAACATTATTGGTTCTTCATAATTTTGGGCCCACTTTATCATATAGTCTTTAACTAATTCTGTTTCCGAATCCATTTCTATTAATGCATTATATAGTCTCTTTATATGCATTGAACTTTGATTTTTGATTTGTTTTAGTAAATTATCTTTGTCTTGCATAAAACCAATTTTCTGGTCTTTTTTCCATCTGGCCTGTAATTGCCCATACTGAAACCATGATTGGTTTCCTTTTGGAAACCTTTTCCTCTTTTAGTACATTCAAGGGTTTTAATTGTAGTACACCTCTTTCTAAGGTAAGAAGCTGTCTGTAAGTAATTACATCCTGTTTTTGTACTATATGTTTTCTATTGCGTGTCTAGGAATTGCCCACATGGGTATCTTATCATTTAATTTGTATTGATATTTTTTCCAGACCCGCAGTAGAGCATTCCTTAAAATATGACTTTTAAAGTTCTTATCTACCTTTTTGTTATATAGCAAGTAAGCATGCCAATCATATACCAAATCATGCCCTTCGATAATTAATTGAAATTTTTTTAAAAAAAACTTTTACAAATATTTACCTCCCTTCCCCACCTGAGCCCATCCCCCCCAACCTCCCCCCCCCCGACTTCCCAGAGCAAATACAGGGTATAAATTTATAACAATCATATTCTAAAATAAACTAAAAGAAACTTGGCTTCATCGTTCATTTGTGCTTTAACTCCTCTTTTGTTAAGCTAACTATAAACAAATTATATCATTCCTTTCTTTTTCAGTCATAAGCTATCTGGAATTTCTTAGACCTGTATTTATTTTGAATATAGTCAATCCATCTTCTCCACTCCAGTTTGTATTTCTCTTCTGAATGATCCTTAAGATATGCTGATATTTTAGCCATCTCTGCTAAGTTCGTTACTTTTAATGTCCATTCTTGAATAGTAGGCAAATCTTCCTTCTTCCAGTATTGCGCCACCAACAGTCTCGCTGCCATTGTTAGGTTCAAAATCAAGTTAGTCTCTAGAACAGTACAATCAGTAGTTATACCTAACAAGAATAACTGAGGGGTAAACTTTATCCTCTTTTTAAAAATATTTTGCATAATCCACCATATTTTTATCCAAAATGCTTTAAACCTTTTTGCAACTCCACCATGTATGGTAATATGTATAAGGAAATGCACTGGTAAGTTGCTTGTTGCTGGGGAGCCGGTCATCCTCTGTGAGAGGATGGATGGATGTT
This sequence comes from Thamnophis elegans, assembly GCF_009769535.1. Lineage (NCBI taxonomy): Eukaryota > Metazoa > Chordata > Lepidosauria > Squamata > Natricidae > Thamnophis > Thamnophis elegans. Next base: position 35,001,906 of record NC_045556.1, read on the forward strand.
TTTGGATGTTTATTATACTTGTATGCCGCCCTATTCCCGAGGGACTCAGGGCGGTTAACAAACAAATGGGGAAGGGGGAAATACAAAAAAGCGAACAAGACAAAAACAGATACAAAAAACAGGTTAAAAACTAAACAACAATCGCAACAATTCAAGTGGGGCTGGGAACTCATCAGCCCCAGGCCTGCCGGAACAGCCAGGTCTTGACGGCTTTGCGGAAAGCCAGAAGGGTGGTGAGGGTCCGAATCTCCACGGGGAGATCATTCCAGAGGGCCGGAGCAGCCACAGAGAGGGCCCTCCCCCGGGGGGGTCGACAGTCGACTGGCTAGCTGATGGTATCCGGAGGAGGCCTAATCTGTGGGATCTAATTGGTCCCACAGGATGGCCGTAGACATCTTCGGACCGGATGTCAGAGTTCCAAGTAGCACACCTTTCAGCCTCTGCTTTGCTTACTTGCTATCGGCTGCCATAGAAACGGAGAGGGAAAGGTCATGGTATTGGGGATGGGAATAAATGGTACAGGAGGTGATACGGAAAAGGGAGTGTTCTTCTCAACATCTTCTGCGCATGCTGGTGGGCGGTGTTTGGACCTGCATACCAACATGTTGATGCCTTTTGGAGATGCACCCCACATGACACCTAAGGGAGTTGCAGATTGTGTTAGGTAAGCTCCCCATTGGGAGAGCGAGTGCGTTCAGAGAAGTGATGTGAGGATTGTGTTGGAGAACACACAAACCAGCAAACAAACCCTTGAAAAGCGTTCGGAGACTGCAACTAGTCCAGAATGCAGCCGCGCGAGCGATATTGTCACACCTATTCTCCGTGAGCTGCACTGGCTACCTATTGGTCTCCGGATGCAATTCAAGGTGTTGGTTATTACCTTTAAAGCCCTGCATGGCTTAGGACCAGCGTACCTGCGAGACCGCCTACTGCCACACTCCTCCTAACGGCCGGTAAGATCCCACAGGGTGGGCCTCCTTCAGATGCCGTCAGCCAGACAATGTCGGCTGGCGGCTCCCCGGAGGAGAGCCTTCTCTGTGGCTGCTCCGACCTTTTGGAACGAACTACCCCCAGAAATCCGGACCTCACCCACTCTCATGGCCTTCAGGAAAGCTGTCAAGACCTGGCTATTCCGGCAGGCCTGGGGCTGTTGACCTCATTGTTGAGGTCCAGCCCCGACTGAAATGAATGTATCTATGTTTGTTGTTTTTTAACTTGTTCTATTTTATTTTTATTTTCTTTTGTTTTCTTTCTTTTCCCTTTCTGTAAGCCGCCCGGAGTCCTCCGGGATTGGGCGGCCTATAAATAAAATTAAACTTAAACTTGAATTAAGAGACACTGCAGTTTAAATAGGCTTTTACTTTTGTGGAAATAGAGGTATCAGAGTCCATCAAACAGTCCAAGTCATAGACGGATAAGACAGTCAGTCATCAACGTCTTTCAGTTAAGGGATAATCCAAATAACATAGTCCATAAACATACGAACAGTCCGGTACTCAAAGTTTGCTAGCAGTTGCAAAACTTACAATAGCTCAATGCACTTTCTAACAGCCAGCTTCCAAAACACTCGGATCAGATCAGCCCAGCATCTAACGAACAGAGAGCTAACAGTCATTCTGGCTCTTAACTTGCCACAGTTGTTAAGCGAATCATTGCATGTGTTAATGTCAGTAACAGGGTTGTTAAGCGAATCTCCATTGGCTTTGCTTGTGAGAAGCAAAAGCGGATCACGTGATTCCCAGAGATACTGTGTGGAAGGATGTCATCTCTTTCTTACACATTCTGGATTTTCCATCTCCCTTTTTTTTTCTTCTTCCAGCTTGCACCCTGGTGATCTCTATCCTTTCACCAGGAAGCCTCTGTTCGTCATAGTGGATTCATCGAACAGCGTCGCCTACAAGGTAAGTCTCTTTAGAGTTACTAATCCTCTTCAGCATATTATCCAGGGATATATGTTTGGCTTACGTAGGGAATGGAATGAAGAGGCCAAGAGGAGGAAATTAGCTTAAGGTTTGAGAAATATTTCTTGGGATCCAGCCCTTAAAGTTGCAAATGAGGAATAAACTGTAAATCTATTTTTTGGCAGCCGTTGTTTCCTTCTGTCCACAACTTTGTATTTTCTTCCTTTTTGCTAAGGCCAGCAACTCTGTCCTGGCTGCTATTTTGCAGATAGGAATTTCCCCCCCCCCCCCTAAGCTCTTCAACTCATAAATCGTCTTGCGCTACCTCCGCTCAGACAGAAGCAATGTGCTTAATCAGCACATTGCTAAAAGATGGGGGTGAGAGAGAGGGGGGGGAGGGAGAGAAAGAGAAAATGGAGAAAGAGAAAGAGAAAAGAAAGGGAGAAAGAGAGAAGAGAAAGAGAAAAGAGAAAGAAAGAGAAGCGAAAGAAAGGGAGAGAAGGAATGTGAGAGAGAGGGGGAAAGAAAGAGGGAGAAGAAAGAGGAGAAAGAAGAGAGAGAGAAAGAGAAAGAAAAAGAAAAGAAAGAGAAAAGAGAGAGAAAGAGAAAGGGAAAGAGGGAGTGAGAGCGAGGGGGAGAAAGAAAGAGAAAAGAGAAAGAGAGAAAAAGACAAAGAGAACAAGAAAAGAGAAAGAAGACAAAGAGAAAAGAAAGAGAAGAGAGAAGGAGGGGGAGAGAAGGAATGAGAGTGAGAGGGGGAAAGAAAGAGGGAGAAGAAAGAGGAGAAGAAAAGAGAGAAGAAAAAGAAAAGAGAAAGAAGAGAGAGAAGGAGAAGAGTGAAAGGGAAAGAGGGAATGAGAGCGAGGGTGGAGAGAGAAAGAGGGAGAAAGAAAGAGAGAGAACGAGAAAGATAAAAGACAAGAAAAGAGAAAGAAAGGAGGAGAAAGGGAAAAGAGAAAGAGAGAAGGGAATGAGAGAGAGGTGAGTGGAGAAAGAGGGAGAAAGAAAGAGAAAATAGAAAGAAAAGAAGAGAAAGAGAGAAAAAGAGAAAGGGAGAGAGGGAATGAGAGATAGATGGTGGGGGAAAGGAATAGTGTTGTTTTATAGGTTAGTTCCTCAATACCAGGCAGGAAATGCAAAGCTGGTGCAGTTACCCAGGTAATTCTCGACTTACAACCATTTGTTTTCTTACCGTTTGAAATCACAATAGCTGTTTTTCACGGGACGTAAATTCGGCGCTCAAATGTGGTCGTAAGTCAGGGACCACCTCTGTTCTCGTCTCCCCCTCCCTTGGGTTTACCACCTGCTAAAATTCACAGCATCCCCCCTAGCATTCCTGCCAGCGAGGAATATGTTACGAAGAAGAAGAACGTCTTAATTTGGCTTCTCAGCATGTCCCTCCCACGCTGGGAGAAATATCCCGTTGTGTCATCCATATGATTTCCGGATGCGCAATTGATGGATTCCTGGATCCGACCGATTGGACACATGCTTCTAGAACCGTGGATTTAATTAAAAATACCTTTTTGTTTCTTTTTATTATTATTACCGTGTTTCCCCAGAAATAAGAAAGGGTCTTATTTTCTTTTGACTCCCTGAAATAAGCGCTTGGCCTTATTTTTGGGGAGGTCTTATTATTTTTGAGGTGCAGGAGGCGGTGAGTGTGGTCACCTCCTGGCTGCTGCTGTGTCGCGATATTTTCAGGTAGGGCTTATTTTCAGGGGAGGGCTTATTTTAGCACATGCACTCAAAAGCCCTATTGGGCTTATTACCCGGGGAGGTCTTTTTTTCAGGGAAACAGGGTAGGATGTGCAGGAACGGATAGACTAATATTCAAAGTTAAGGAGAAGGAAGAAACCGAATACTTTTTAATGTGGGATTTGTTCCATCAATGGCTAACCAGCAGAAACAGAAGTTAGAAACTTAAAAGCCTAAGGAAATGATTAACTAGATTGAAGATTTATTAAAATGGATAAGCAAATATTATTAGTATGATGTGATTGTCATTAATCTTATGAATATTATTGTATTATTACTATTTCTGAAAAACAACACACTGTTCATATAGACATTGAATGTTTATGTTTAATATTAAATAATAATAATAATGATGATGATGATGATGATGATAACCAATCCGCTCAAGAAGGAAGATATTTTCTTTTCGCTGAGTGGTTCTTTCCATTTTCTTTTCTTTTCCTTTCTATTTTCTTTTCCTTTCCATTTCTTTTCCTTTCTATTTTCTTTTCTTTTCCATGTTCTTTCCCTTTCCCTTTCCCTTTTCTTTTCTTTTCTTTTCCTTTCCATTTTCTTTTCCTTTCTATTTTCTTTTCCTTTCCATTTTCTTTTCCTTTCTATTTTCTTTTCCTTTCCATTTCTTTTCCTTTCTATTTTCTTTTCTTTTCCATGTTCTTTCCCTTTCCCTTTTCTTTTCTTTTCTTTTCCTTTCCATTTTCTTTTCCTTTCTATTTTCTTTTCCTTTCTATTTTCTTTTCCTTTCCATTTCTTTTCCTTTCTATTTTCTTTTCCATGTTCTTTCCCTTTTCTTTTCTTTTCTTTTCCTTTCCTTTCCTTTCCATTTTCTTTCCCTTTCCATTTTCTTTCCATTTTCTTTCCCTTTCCATGTTCTTTCCCTTCGGGGAGGTCTTATTATTTTTGAGGTGCAGGAGGCGGTGAGCAGGGTCACCTCCTGGCTGCTGCTGTGTTGCAATATTTTCAGGGAGGGCTTATTTTAGTGCATCCACTCAAAAGTCAGATTGGGCTTATCATCTGGGGGAGGCCTTATTTTCAGGGTATCGTTAAGAGCGGAACTGTCTCCGAGACGCCTTTTTCTGCTTCCCTTCTAGAATTTCACCAACTTGTTCGGGCAGCCGCTGGTCTGCTTGCTTTCTCCAACCACATATCCAAAAGCGTTGCAAGGTAGGCAGTCACGGTATCACGAGGGTGTGGGGGGAGGTTGGCTGGGAAGCTGTTTACAGGTGGTCCTCAACTTACGACAGTCCATTTTAGCGACAGTTTGAAGTTACGACAACACTGAAAAAAAACCAGGACTTAGGTGCGTTTTTTTCAGACTTACGACGGTTGCAATCCCCCCCCCAGTCACGTGATCCAAATTCAACCGCGTGGCCACGGACTCATATTTACGACGGGTCGCAGCGTCCCCGGGTGTGTGTGTGTGTCTCGGGAACATCAGATTCTCTTCACAACTAGGCTGTTAACCGCTGCCGGGATTGGCTTAAGGATTGTGAAAGAAAGGTGGTAAAATGGGATAAAACTCCATTAACAACTAACTGCCTCGCTTAGCAACAATTGTTGGCTCCTTCGTGGTCGTAAGCTGAGGACTATCTGTACTTCCAGTTTCTGGCAAATATATATATGTGTGTGTGTGTGTGTGTGTGTGTTTGTGTGTGTGTTGTTTTTTTTATTTGTGCTGATAAATAAATAAAGGGAGACTAGTATAGATCTATTTCAAGCTATTTAGCTCTCATCAGCTTGAAATAGATCTATACTAGTCTCCCTTTATTTATTTATCAGCACAAATAAAAAAAACCAACACAAATATAACAAAGGCAACAGTAAAAATATTGGGTTTCTGTCGTGATGGACTCTTGTGACGAGCCGATTGACAGATGATGGAAGCAGTCAGCTTCCTCCCATAATTGGAGCTTACCAGGAGTTGTAAAAATCTAATATATATATTATTTATCAGCACAAACATAACATATATACATACATACATACATACATACATACACACACACACACACACACACACACACACACACATACATACACATATACATATATACATTGCGGACAATGAATTTGTTTAATGGCCGCCATGTTCACAGGCCGTAAAATCCGGCATGAGCTTAATGATAGTTGTAAGCCAAGGATTACCTATAGTTCACTGTTCTGACCCCCTGCTCCGTCCAGTAACGAAAGCCGAGACAAGCTTAAATGGAATGACCTTTAATAACAAGACCAGAATCTCGGTGGCTGAAAGCCAAACAAACAGATAAGGATCTTGGCAGCAACTCAGACAAACCTTGGCAGCAATCCAGCCTGCCAAGTTAGTTTCTCTTTAGTCAAAGCATTGACTTCTGCAAGAAGGGCGTGGCATAAGCAGTCTCTTTTATAGTCTGGAGAGGAGCCTAATGGCCACCAGCTGAGCGTAATTACCTCCTGTAATTGCGTAATTGTTCCTGACGCCGAGTAGCTCTTCGATGGCGTGCATCCAGGAACAACTCACTGCTGGCTTCTGGATCACTCTCCCTTGTCTCCTCCCCACTGGTCCAAGGCTCAGGTGCCTCCTGGTGGCCAACCAGCCTCTCTGCGCCCTGCTCGGAGTCGGAACCCTGTCCAGGGTCCTCCACATCCTCCAGAGCTGACTCATAGGACCCCTCGCTGTCGGAGTCTAGCGGCAGCTCCAACGGCTCCTGCTGGGCCACAACAGTTCACTGATGATGTTACCCAGTCAGGCGACGAAACGTCGGCAAGCGGCCAGCCGCTCAACTCAGCATTGAAGAACGAATGCTGAGTCTCCCCATTCATTCAAGCCTGATCTCTTATGTAAAATTATAGTAGAAGGTGTAAGGTTTGAGAATACGCTGAGAACCCATAGAAGTTTGAGAAAACACCCAAGAGACAACATGAGACTTAAAAGGAGGCTTGAATAACAATCAGTGTTTAATCTTTGAATCGAGGTTTAAAGACATGATGGTCAGTTGTTCCCAACATACCCCAAGGACATGCGGGGAAGAACTTACCCTTCAGAGAAGGCATAGCTCCTTTTTATACAGTTAAGAGACATCACAGAATAACATTCTGGCTTTGCAATACTCCTCACTAGCCGCATCAGCATTATCTCTTTCCTCTGTTCCCACGATTGGTCATTTGGCCCCCTGTTATGAAGGGGCACAGATCAAGAGCCGAGGTGGCGCAGTGGTTAGGGTGCAGTACTGCAGGCCACTTCAGCTGACTGCTATCTGCAGTTCGGTAAATCTCACCGGCTCAAGGTTGACTCAGCCTTCCATCCTTCCGAGGTGGGTGAAATGAGGACCCAGACTGTGGGGGAGATATGCTGACTCTGTAAACCGCTTAGAGAGGGCTGAAAGCCCTATGAAGCGGTATATAAGTCTAACTGCTATTGCTATTGCTATTGCTATTGCTAAAAGCGAGACACAGTTCTTAGGCGGAAGTGGGACATATCAAAGGTGTCAGTTTTATAGCTCTTTACAGCTCCATTCCCGGGATATGTTCTATGCCCATAGATTGCAGATTGATAAGAGTTCAAGTGGCAAGGATCACAGGTTTTGACATTTGCCAGGTATTCTGCGGATCCTAATAACAGGGCCGCGGAAAGTCAGTTGCAGGGAACAAGTATTTAAGTATTTTAAGTATTTAATAAATTTATAGGCCGCCCAATCCCGAAGGACTCCGGGCACTTAAAAGGCACTTAACATCATGCAAGCATATACATTACAAATACGAGGCATAATATATGTGTGTTACCGAAAACTAATGTTTCTACTAAAACCAACAAACTTGTATCCTTATTACTATTCCCCTTCAAAGGAAATCGGGGTGCTTCCTTCAACCCTAACGACATTGCTCTTTCGGGGAAACCCGAGTGGCGGACGATCCGTGACGCGGGGAAATAAGAAGTTGCATTAAAGAGGCCGGGATATTGGGATGAAATTTAGAAAGGGAAGCGCTCTAACCAATGCAAAGGGCATCTTTTTTTTTTTTTTGCTCGTCAACGAAAGGAGGATAAAAGCAGCTGGGGGAAGGAGAAGGGCTGTGGCTTGCCGCGGTCGTATAGGAAAACGCACAAGCTGTTGAGCGCAGTGTGACCTGCCAACAACTCCCGTCCCCGTGGGGTTTTGGAATTTAAGGAATGCCGCGGTGGCGTTTCAGGAACGGAAGGGCAGTATAAAAAGTCGGCATGTTCTGATGATGATTAAAAAAAAAATCCCTTTCGTCTTGGGAAGAATTTTCACAGCTGCCCAACTTTGCAAAGGCAACGTTTTTTTTACAGAGAGCCAGCAAAATCCTCTGTCCGTCGCACGATTCCTGGCGACTTTTAATCAGACGAGGAGGAGAGAAAACTAGGAAAGAAAACTTGGATGGAGCTCAGGAATGTAGCTTATCTTGGAATCGGGAGTCCCGTAAATTTTTCTTTGGAATGTAGAAGGCGTTTCCAGTTTCCTCTCCAGTTGAGTTTTAATTAGAGACAGGGTGGAATTTAAAAGCTGCAGAGGTCCTTCTTATCTAAACTCGCTGGAAAGAAGAAGAGAAAAGTATAGTCCTCGTTACACGTAGTTCAGTTAGTGACCGTTTTAAAGTTACAACGTCGTCGTAGGAGGGGTTGAAAGGACTACTTGTACAGCGGCTTGCATTGAGTGTTGGTCTTGGCAGGTTTTTTTGTTTCAAGCCAAACAGGTAGCTGACTTTGCTGGTCTGGGACTGGTTTAGTGGAAAGGTTACTGGCATCCTTGGCAAATGTCTTTGGAGATTCTCCGTCATCCATTAGCTCAGTGGTTCCCAAACTTGGCAACTTTAAGACTTGTGGACTTCAACTCCCAGAATTCTCCAGCCAGCTCTGCTCTGCTGGCTGGAGAATTCTGGGAGTTGAAGTCCACAAGTCTTAAAGTTGCCAAGTTTGGGAGCCACTGCATTAGCTCATGGTTGTCCCAAAGATGCTTTTCTTTTTTCAAGAGGCATAACTGGACTGCCTTTGTTTTTCATCCGAGAAGATTCTTCCGCTCTGACTGGATGGTGGGGAATGGAAGGGTTGATGCTCCTTGCAGACAGCTGGTCATTTGCATCCTTTTAGAGAGTCCTTGAGGCCACTTGGAGGTTTTATCCGCCTCCTCGGGGTCACCTGTGCAGCGCAAATGGGCGTGGAGTCTTCTTGGAACTGCGGAAAGGACTCTGTTGCGGACTCCACACCCATTGGCCCCGCTCAGGTGACCCTGAGGTCACCTCCAAGCGGCCTCAACGTCTCTCTCTAAAAAGGATGCAAATGACCATCTCTGTCGGCAAGGAAAATAAATCCTTCCATCCCTCGCCATCCAGTCAGAGCTGAGGAAGCGCCTCGGATGAGAAGCGAAATGTCTTCAAAGGAAAAAAAAACAAGGAAGCCCAGTTGCGTCCTGGGAAAAAGAAAAGGGACGCCCTTAGCGAATCTTGGTTGGGAACTCACTACCGTATTTTTCAGAGTATAAGATGCACTCCCCCCCCCTAAAAGAGGGTGAACATTTGAGTGCGTCTTATACACCGAATGTAGCCCCACCCACCCACCAGCCCCCACCCGCTTTGGCCTCTGCCTCCTAGCAATTTGCCTCCTCGCAGCAAACGGGGAAAATGGGGCTTGTGGAGGCGGCAATAGGCTGAAAATTGAAAGTGAAACTTGCTGTTTGCTGCAAGGAGGCAAATTGCTGGGAGGCAGAGGCAGATTTCCCCCCCCCTTTCTAATCAGGCTGAACTGAAACAGGCTGTTTGCTGTTTGCTGCAAGGAGATACTGTAAGTCCGTAACTATAAATGCCTATAGAATGTTCAAATTATTCGACTTATTTTTTAAAGACTGCTGTATTATTGTTCTAGACAACTTAACAAAATGAAGGAGCTTTTTAAAATAAATGCTTGATCTGAAGAGGCCCAGTGCTATTGTATCTTCTTTTAAATAGATTTAAATACATTTAAATAATGTCTACTTCCAGAAAGCCACATCAATTTCAACAGCTTCTGTACAAGTATAGTCTGAAATTTAACATCACAAACAATGTATATCGTCTGTTTGCTCTTTGCTGCAAGGAGGCAAATTGCTGGGAGGCAGAGGCAGATTCCCCCCCCCCACACCTTGTTTTCCTCCTCAAAAGCTAGGTGCGTCTTATACTTCGGAGCATCTTATACTCCGGAAAATACGGTAGTTGACTGGTTTGAAAGGCGCTCGATACCAATTAATTTTCCCACCCGTTTTTCCAGTCCCTATAAACTGTAACTGGTGGAGAGGGGTCGCTCTCCGAGTGAGAGGGAAAGAGAGAGAGAGAGAGAGAGAGAGAGAGAGACACCCCTTCCCCACCTCCTTCCCAGCATGAAGTCCAGTCTGGTGACATAATTTGTGACACAGGAAACTGGTGGTCAGCCGTGAAGGCATGAGAGAAGCTGGAGATTTCACCGTTTGGCTTGAGAGGTAAGTCCTCTTCCGTCACGAGGGGGGGGGGAATTGTCTCTGGGTCCCTGGAAAAATGGTGGGGGAAAAAAATACGATAGGCAGCCCTGGACTTGCCACCTTGACTCGTTTAACGACCGTTCGGAGTTACAACGGCACTGGGGGAAAAGTCCCTGGCGGCCGGCTTCCACACGGTCGTTGCAGCACGATCAAAATCTTGGCAACCGTCTCGTATTTGCGACGGGGGTCGCAGCCTCCTAAGGTCCCATATTCCCATTTTGGAACTTTTGGAGAAGCCAAGTCAGATTCGCTTGAACGACCGTGTCGCTGATGTAACGACGGTGGAGATTCGCTAAATCGCAGTGGCAACATAGGGTGTAAAATGGGGCGAAACTCACTTAGCGACTGCTTTGCTTAGTAATGGAAATTTGGGTCTCCGTTGCGGGTCATAAGTCGAGGGCTATTTGCCATCTAGAAGCATGTTTCTCAAATTTGGCGACTCTTAAAAATGGCTGGATTTCAAGTCCCAGAATTTGAAATCCTCCCCCCATCTTAATTGTCACCAAGATTGAGAAGAACTGGTAGGGAAGTTAAGGCCGGAAACAAAATATTCCCTTTTAAAAACAACAACGACAACCACAATACAACACCAAACGGTGAATGTCTCCAGCAGAGAGAAGATGGGGAAATGCCATTTCCCCCAAAGACTCTTAACGGATGAATTCATTCCATTTTGTTTCTATGCTATCAATTTACTACCAATGGACTGGGATGGTTGTATAATTAATCTCTCTCTCTCTCACTCCGTCCCTCCCTCCCTCCCTCCCTCCCTCCCTCTCTCTCTCTCTCTCTCTCTCTCTGTCTCTCTGTCTCTCTGTCTCTCTCCCTATGTCTGTCTGTCTCTCTCTATCTGTCTCTCACTCTATCTGTCTTTCTCTCTCTCTTTGCCTCTTTCTTTTTCTCTCTCTATGTCTGTGTCTCTTTATCTGTGTCTCTCTCTCGCTCGCTCTGTCTCTTTGTCTCTCTTTGTCTGTCTGTCTCTCTTTGTCTCTCTGTCTCTCTCTTTGTCTCTGTCTCTCTTTGTCTCTTTGTCTCTCTCTATGTCTGTCTCTCTCTCTCTTTTGTCTCTCTCTCTTTGTCTCTTTGTCTCTCTCTATGTGTGTCTCTATGTCTGTCTCTCTGTCTCTCTCTCTCACTCTGTCTCTCTCTGTCTCTTTGTCTCTCTATGTCTGTCTGTCTCTCTTTGTTTGTCTCTCTGTCTCTCTGTCTCTCTCTGTCTCTCTTTGTCTGTCTCTCTTTGTGTCTCTCCTTGTCTCTCTCTATGTCTGTCTGTCTCTCTTTTGTCTCTCTCTCTCTCTTTGTCTCTCTCTCTCTATGTGTCTCTCTATGTCTGTCTCTCTGTCTCTGTCTCTCTCTCACTCTGTCTCTCTCTCACTCTGTCTCTCTCTGTCTCTATGTCTGTCTGTCTCTCTTTGTCTGTCTCTCTGTCTGTCAGTTTCTCTCTCTCTCTCTGTCTGTCTGTCTATCTGTCTCTGTCTCTTTCTCTGTCTCTCTCTCTCTGTCTCTCTCTGTCTGTCTGTCTGTCTGTCTCTCTCTTTTGTCTCTCTCTCTTTGTCTCTTTGTCTGTGTCTCTATGTCTGTCTCTCTCTGTGTGTCTCTGTCTCTGTCTGTCTCCCTCTCTCTCTCTCTCTCTCTCTCTCTCTCTCTCTCTCTCTCTCTCTCTCTCTCTCTCTCGTCTTGTTTCTGTTGGGTACAATGTGAAATTGTTTGGTTTTATTGTCTTGTAGAACAATCACAACGAGGAAGCCTCTTCACTTTCTTTCTGAACAACCCACTCATGGCATTCCTGTTCGTCTCTGGACTATCAAGCATGCGCAAAGGACTCTGGGACAAATGTCACGATTACCTTCGTAAAATCAACCGGGATATTGCACAACTCTTGACTCATTCCCGCTCCATAGGTATGCTTTCAAAGGAAAGAAAGAGGCAAACATCTGGCCAGCAGGGATAATAGCCACTTAGGTGTAGATCGGGTAGCTTGTTCGTTTGATTAGGTCAAGAGTTGGCTTGACCGCCACGTTCAAAAGCGGTTCCTAATCTTCAGGAATCAAATGAGGTGGCTGTTCTGACCGAGGCTTCCCAAGAGCCTGAAGCAAACTCCTGGTCCCGAAAAAAACTCCTTTTATTAATTGACCGTGAATTCTGCTCATTCACATCCAGCAAAGTTTTTCAAGGGAGGATTTATGGTCACAGACCTTCTCTGGCTTGGAGAGCTGCCAGGCTGACATCTGCAGAACTTGGCAAGGAGTCTCGGAGAGTCATGAACCAATGAAGCGAACTAATTGTCTCCTGCAAACTCCACTCCCCTTTCGCTCCTCTGTTATTTCCTCTGGGAGGGGGCATTCATTGTCCACCTGTGGCCCTTACTCCCAAGTCCATCCCTGTTCTTTATCTGTTTCCTTCGTCTGGCAACTCTGTGCATGTGCACACTGGGAACAGGCTCCAGCTGTTCTTCTGCCTCAATGATGTCTGACTCCGAAGGCAGCTGATAACTGTCAGACGGCCCTGGCCCCCTCTCTGCCTCCGACACAGAGCCTTCCTCAGAGCCTTCCCCAGATTCCAGGACTGGCCCACCTTCCTCTCCAACCCTCCTCACAGTCCGAATCTGCTGCCAGCTTCACTGGGAGGCCACCACAGTGGCTTAGAATCCTGATTTTGATCTCCCATGTTCCCGGGAACGGCTTGGATGAAGAAGGGAGGGAACGTTGTGGGGGGGTAGGCCTGTCAAGAGAATGTAGAGACTTCTGAATCCTGGTAAAATGAAACTCACAAGTAACTCAAAGCCACTTACCGTTATGCTGCTATGTGTAGGTAACTTTTATCAGTTGATATATTGAAGTAGGTTGGGTTAGGTAGCAGTTGAAGTACACCGTGTTAGGTATTATGTTGAAGTAGGTGCAGGTTGAATGAGATTGTGTTAGGTAGAAGTTGAGGTGCATTGTATATTGACTTTTTTTTTCAGCACCAAATGGTTGTAAATGAATTGTCATAAATTGAGGGCTTTCTGTATTCTAATTTCAGTTTTCTCTCTTTCTTTACCCTTATTGTAGACCAAGCCTTTCTCCAGTTTTTTTGGAGATGAATTCCTGCGCTTGCTTCTAACGAGGTTCATCTTCTGCTCACTACATGAGAATGCACAAAATCTTCAGGGTATGGCAATCTTTCTTTCTTCTTTCTTTCTTTCTTTCTTTTTCTTTCTTTCTTTTTCTTTCTTTCTTTCTTTCTTTCTTTCTCCCTCCCTCCCTCCCTCCCTCCTCCCTCCTTATCTCTCCTTCCTTCCTTTCGCCCATCCATCCTTATCTTTCTTCCTGCCGTCCTCCCTCCCATCCTATATCTCTCTTTCTTTCCTTCCTTCCTTCCTTCCTTCCTTCCTTCCTTCCTTCCTTCCCTTCCTCCTTCCTTCTTTCCTCCCTCCCTCCCTCCCATCCTTCCTTATCTCTCCTTCCTTCCTCGCCCATCCCATCCTCTTATCTTTCCTTCCTGCCGTCCTCCCTCCCATCCATATATCTCTCTTTCTTTCCTTCCTTCCTTCCTCCTTCCTTCCTTCTTCTTCCTCCTTCCTTCTTTCCTCCCTCCCTCCCTCCCATCCTTCCTTATCTCTCCTTCCTTCCTTTCTCGCCCTCCATCCTTATCTTTCCTTCCTGCCGTCCTCCCTCCCATCCATATCTCTCTTTCTTTCCTTCCTTCCTTCCTTCTTTCCTCCCTCCCTCCCTCCCTCCCATCCTTCCTTATCTCTCCTTCCTTCCTTTCGCCCATCCATCCTTATCTTTCCTTCCTGCCGTCCTCCCTCCCATCCATATATCTCTCTTTCTTTCCTTCCTTCCTTCCTTCCTTCCTTCCTTCCTTCCTCCCTCCCTCCCTCCCTCCCTCCCATCCTCCTTATCTCTCCTTCCTTCCTTTCGCCCATCCATCCTTATCTTTCCTTCCTGCCGTCCTCCCTCCCATCCATATATCTCTCTTTCTTTCTTTCCTTCCTTCCTTCCTTCCTCCCTCCCTCCCTCCCTCCTATCCTTCCTTATCTCTCCTTCCTTCCGCCCTCCCTCCCATATCTCTTTCCTTCCTTCCTTCCTTCCTTCCTTCCTTCCTTCCTTCCTTCCTTCCTTCCTTCCCATCCATCCTTATTTCTCCTTCCTCCCTCCCTCTTTCTTATCTTCTTCATTCCTTCCTCCCTCCCACCCTCCCTCCCCTCCCTCCCTCTCAAATGGGGCATAGCCTGAAGGGGTTTGCAAAGCTCCATATTTCAAATAGTTCCACTGGATTTCCGCTCAATTTTGTTAGAGATGTAAATGTTTTATTGTGTTTCAGTACTCAGCATTATTGCTCCCCAGGGGCGCAATGAGTACTAAAAATTATGACTATCAAACAAATTTTTACTACTAGGAATAATGTAGTGAATCACAAGGCAGCCAACACATTCTAGCTTGTAGCGTTGAGTACAAAAGAGACGATGAGTATCGGGACAAAAACTTCACATCAAAAGGCATTGAGTACCAAATTTGAAGTGTTTCTAAGCAGCTAGTGCTGGGGTCGGCAACCTGCGGCTCCAGAGCCACATGCGGCTCCCTGTTGCCCTGTCGCAGCAGAGAGATCCCTGTCGCGGCAATGACATGGCCAGAGCCTTAGTGTAGGAGCAAAGAGCACCTGCATTTGCGCAGCAACAGCGTCCCGCCTTCATTTTTTGTAGATTTTGTAGATTTTAATAGCATTTATAGTCCCCTTCCCTGAGGGGACTCAGGGCGGCTTACAATAATAAAGGAAGGGGAGTGAAGACAAAACATAAAAAGAAATGTGCAATAACTGAAAAATACTAAAAACACAACATTCTCTCAGCATTCGGGAGGGGCGGAAGAGTTTATCCCCAGGCCTGACGGGCTAGCCAGATCTTGAGGGCTGTACGGAAGGCCTGGACTGTGGTCAGGGTACGAATCTCCACGGGGAGATTGTTCCATAGCGTCGGAGCAGCAACTGAGAAGGCTCTCCTCCGGGTAGTCGCCAGTGGGCACTGACTGGCGGATGGAATACGGAGGAGGCCCGCTCTATGCGATCTGATGGGACGCAGGGAGGTTATTGGCAGAAGGCGGTCTCTCAAATAGTCAGATCCACTACCATGGAGCGCTTTATAGGTGGTAAGTAAGACCTTGAATTGCACCGGAGATCCACAGGCAGCCAGCGCAGCTCGCGGAGGATAGGTGTTATGTGGGCGAACCGAGGTGCGCCCACAATCACTCGCGCGGCCGCGTTCTGTACTAGCTGAAGTCTCCGGGTGCTCTTCAAGGGCAGCCCCATGTAGAGCACGTTGCAGTATTCCAGCTTAGAGATCACAAGGGCTCGAGTGACTGTCGTGAGAGCCTCCCGATTCAGGTAGGGCCGCAACTGGCGCACCAGGCGAACCTGGGCAAATGCCCCCCCTGGTTCACAGCCGATAGATGGTGATCAAAACTCAGCTGTGGATCCAGGAGGACTCCCAAGTTGCGGACCCTATCTGAGGGGTATAAAATTTTGTCCCCCCAGCCTGATTGATGGTACGGTGGTCAAATTATTGGGAGGAAAACACAACAGCCACTCGGTCTTGTCTGGGTTGAGCACCAGTTTGTTTGCTCTCATCCAGTCTTTAACAGCTTCCAGACCCTGTTCCATCACGTCCACCGCTTCATTGAGTTGGCACGGGGCGGACAGATAAAATTGAGTATCGTCCGCATATTGGTGATACTTTATCCCGTGCCTCCGAATGATCTCGCCCAGCGGTTTCATGTATATGTTGAATAGGAGGGGGGACAAGACCGACCCCTGTGGCACCCCACATGTTAGGGGCCTTGGGGACGATCTCTGCCCACCCACCAACACCGACTGCGACCTGTCCGAGAGGTAGGAGGAGAACCACTGCAAAACAGTGCCGCCCACTCCCACCTCCCGCAGTCGTCGCAGAAGGATACCATGGTCGATGGTATCGAAAGCCGCTGAGAGGTCAAGGAGAACCAGGATGGACGCAAAGCCTCCATCCCTAGCTCTCCAGAGATCATCGGTCAATGCGACCAAAGCGGTTTCTGTGCTGTAACCTGGTCGGAAGCCGGACTGGAAGGGGTCAAGATAGTTTGCTTCCTCCAAGGTACGCTGAAGCTGGAGGGCCACCACTTTCTCAACAACCTTCCCCACATAGGGAAGGTTGGAGACTGGACGGTAGTTATTAAGAATAGCTGGATCCAGGGACGGTTTCTTCAGAAGGGGTCTCACCACCGCTGCCTTAAGCTCGGTGGGAAAATCACGGTACATTTGCTGTTGCCGCCATTAAAGAGGGCTGGGAGAGAACGGTGGGGGTGGATCTTGTGGGGTGGGGGCCATCCCCCAAGCCTGGCTTTCCTCTTCCCTTATCAGCGGGGCCAAGAGAAAGAAGGGGGAAGCACCCAGAGCCACAAACCCCAGGCAGGCATGGCTGGGGCAGGTCATGTGACTGGGTGGGAGCTGTTAGGTAAGCTCCCCGTTAGGAGAGCGAGTATGTTCAGGAAAGCGTTGTGAGAGTTGTGTTGGAGAACACACAAACCAGCATACAGAGACACTGCAGTTTAAATAGGGTTTTACTTTTGTGGAAATAGGGGTATCAGAGTCCATCAAACAGTCCAAGTCATACACGGACAAGACAGTCAGTCATCAATGTCTTTCAGTTAAGGGATAATCCAAATAACATAGTCCAGTATCTTATAATCAGTTCAGTATTCAAAGTTTGCTAGCAGTTGCAAAACTTACAATAGCTTACGGCACTTTCTAACAGCCAGCTTCCACAACACTCAGATCAGATCAGATCAGCATCTAACGAACAGAGAACTAACAGTCGTTCTGGCTCCCTCTTATGGCTGATTGAGGAAAACAGCAACCAATCACATTTACAGTATGATTTAAAGAACAGGTACAACATTGTTACATGATTTATATCAGTGTTTCCCAACCTTGTCAAACTTGAAGAGATCTGGACTTCAACTCCCAGAATTCCCCAGCCAGCAAATGCTGGCTGGGGAATTCTGGGAGTTGAAGTCCGAACATCTTTCAATGGCCAAGGTTGGGAAACACTGATTTATATAATTGCCAACCCAACCGTTAGAATTATATTCCTAACAGGAGCGATGTTGAGGTGGCCACGCCCACCCAGGTTTTGTGCCCCCCCCCCCCGTGTTTTTCTTTTCGGTGGGAAACGGGTCCAAATGGCTCTTTGAGTGTTTAAGATTGCAGATCCCTGAACTAGTGGTATCGCTTCCCTCTTTCCCCAGAAATAAGACCTCCCGGGGTAATAAACCCTATCAAGCTTTTGAGTGCATGCCCTAAAAATAACCCCTCCCCCAAAATATTGCAACACAGCAGCAGCCATGAGGTGACCATTCTCGCCGCTTCCTGCACCTCCGAAATAAAAAAGACCTCTCCCAAAATAAGCCCAAGTGTTAGTTTCAGGGGTCAAGAAAAAATAAAGCCCTGTCTTATTTTTGGAGAAACACAGTATATCCTTTGTACTATGTTTTTGTATTGCTGTTTTCTTCCAGCTGTAATTCTTCTGTTCTGCCTTATGATGTCCATGTTTCAGGATCCTTCTATTGCTCTTGGTGACTTGTCTTCTTGTTTTCCCTTCCTTTTCCCTTCCAGCAAGAAACGAGGAATTATCCCGAATCGTATCCCCAACTGCCCAGGGACGAAACGGTGGAAAACCCACACCTCCAAAAGCACATCTTGGAATTGGCTTCGATATTGGATGTCCGAAACGTATTTTTGGAAACCACCCTGGACGATTATTAAGCGCGGAGAAAGGCAGCAGTTTCTCGGAGATCTTTCAACTGCGGGGATTTTTTTTTTAAAACCCTCGCTGCAAAATTATTGTTTTTTTTTTTCTTTTTGGAAATGGTGCAGTTTTCTAAACACGAACATCCACTCGCACACAGACACACGCAGGAATTTACTTGAGTTTTATTTTTGAACTTGACAGGTGTTATTGTTTTTTTTTTAAAAAAAAAGCAAAGTGGAAAGAAAGGGGGAAGAGGCGCGCGCAGCTGTTCCATTCTGCGTGGGCTCAGTTTTGATAAAAAAAATAAAAACAACCCCCTCCTACGAAAGTTTTACAATTTTAGACTGAAGCAGTCTGGTGGGGTTTTAAAGCCTTTTTTTTTTTTTTTGGATTTGGAAGACATCGCTGGCTACGCAACAACAATAACACACACACGCACATGTGAGAGCGCGCACATTCACTCTCCCTCGAGATTGAAAATGCAGCCAGTCACTTTTAAGCCCTCGTGTGCAAATTCTTTATTTTTGTACTGTTTTTAAAAATCTGAAAGCAAAAAAAAAAAAAAAGAGAGAGAGGGAAAAAAAGAAGAAGAGAGGAGAGGGGAAAAAAAAAACAATCAGAATAATAATAATCACCATCTTCTATTTCCCCCAAAGAATTTAAAACCTGAACGGCGGGACTTCAGATGCTCCAAAGTAGACAGCAATAAGTCAATCGGCTTTATCAATCCCCGCTCTACACCCAAAAAAGAATCGAGCTCCGTGCAAAGGATGGTTGTGTAAACTTCAGAAAATGTAGCATTGTCCCATAAGTTTCTTTTCTTTCTTTTGAGAAATCAGCCTATCTTGCACGTTGACTAAGGATGCTGGGTTTTATCCCTCAAAACCTAGATTTTTGGCTGGAGGACCCATTATCACCTCAAAAAATTGACCCTTTCTTAGCATGGACCACCCTCTGTGCATTTCCTTCCGTTTGGGCTTCAACCTGTGAGCATAAAATAAAATAAATGCCACCCCTTTCTCTTCACGCAACCATCGTCGATTCTCGCTGCAATATGGAAGATTCTGAGATGGCCCTTTGTCTCCAATCCTTCCACCTCAACTTCTGAAAGAGCTGCTTTCATCCCATACCTTACTTCAAAGTTCGCCTGGTGAAGAAAAACGGAAGAACAATCATTGCCTGTGCTCAAAAGAGACAACCCAATGATGGGAAGGTCCCTCATCTCTTCTTCTTAACTGCCAGGGAGAAATGTCTACCTTCCAGAGCTGGTAGACAAGAAGGAAGACGAATAGGACTCGTGGGAAGACCGTAGGACCACAAAAAGGAAGCTTTGGTTTTGCTGGACTTTTGGGGAAAGGTGAAGAGGAGGCATCTGAAAAGGTTTCTCTTTGGAAGGAGTGGAGAAGAAGACAACAGGGGGGTAGGTCTCCTGTGATCTTCAGCATCTGGCTTTAAGGAGTAGACAACTCAAGAATTGAGACCTATCTCGAAAAGCTTTCTTGGAAGGACCTCAAGTTTGCATCTCTTGGCTTCCAGTCAGTCTCCGATGACTTGGGCTTGATGTAGCTAAGACAACCTAAAGGACAATTTTAATAGAGGCCCAGCAAAGACGTCCTGTAGATGTGGGGGAAAATGGCATTTCCAGACATCAAGATTGAGAAGGAGATCTGAGGAAATCATTCTGTGGGCTTTGGGTCCACATGCTGCTGTTTTCAAAGATCCCATCCTATGCTTCTTCACACCACACACAACATCACAAACAAAAGGGTACATTGATGAAATTCAATGTATTTGGACTAAACTAGAGTGAGCACACAATTCCATCCCCTCCTATTATTATTATTATTTTTAAAAAGGGTGGTAGGGAAGTCTCCGCAGAGGCATGTTATTCCGCCATAGATGAAGGGATGGTTTTGAAAAGTTGAGAAGATCCATGTGGATCAAACGGGATTCCTTCAGGTAGCTAGGATTGAGCGAGTCTGGAAGGAGGAGGGCTGGGGAAGAAGGACGCCCTTTCTTTTGGTCTGGATGCCCAAGGAAATAACAGTTTTTTTTTTAAAAAAAATCTCCATGTCTGCTTCTTCCAAGCGTCCTGCGAGCTGCTTTGCGAGTGAGGCTAAAGGAGCAGCAAGCTTGGGAGTCATCGGTTGCCGTTCGGAAGGAAGGCAACCCTTGTGTTGGGGAGAGCAGGAAGGTGCCTTAGGTCGGGCCTAAAGTGCAATGAAGATGATGATATAGGTGTTTTTTTTTGTTTTTTTTTTAAAAAAACTCCTGCTCTTTTGAGGAAGGAAAAAAGAAAAAGGAAGAAAAAAGGGAGGAAAATCCTCTTTTGAGGAAGGAAAAAAGAAAGAAAAAGAAAGAAAGGGAGGAAAATCCTCTTGAGGAAGGAAAAAAGAAAAAGGAAGAAAAAAGGGAGGAAATCCTCTTGAGGAAGGAAAAAAGAAAGAAAAAGGAAGAAAAAGGGAGGAAAATCCTCTTGAGGAAGGAAAAAAGAAAGAAAAAGGAAGAAAGGGAGGAAAATCCTCAAAAAAGAAAAGGGAGGAAAATCCTCTTTTGGGGAAGGAAAAAAGAAGCGAGAGAGAAAGAAAAAGGAAGAAGGAAAGGGAGGGAAATCCTCTTGAGGAAGGAAAAAAGAAAGAGAGAAAGAAAAGGGAGGAAAATCCTCTTTCGAGTAAGAAAAAAAGAAAAAGGAAGAAAAGGGAGGAAAATCCTCTTGAGGAAGGAAAAAGAGAGAGAAAGAAAAAGGAAGAAAGAAAGGGAGGAACATCCTCTTGAAGGAAAAAAAGAAAGAGAAAGGGAGGAAAATCCCCTTTTGAGGAAGGAAAAAAGAAAGAAAGAAAAAGGAAGAAAAAGAAAGGGAGGAGGAGGAAGGGAAGAAAGAAAGGAAGGAGTAAGAGTAAATGGAAAGAAGGGAGGGAAGGAAAGGAAGGAAGGAGGTAGGTCTGGTTTTGAAATGCCTTCATTGTTGACTTGGCAATCAAATAAGCAGCTTCATAGCAAACTCTCTTTTTAATGGCGTTTGGTTGGGTCCCGGCTCTGCGCAGCGCGTTTCCTTCCGTGGTGCTTTGTTGTGATTTCCGCCCAGTTTTGTTCGTTGCTGATGGCCTGGGCGCAGCGTTGTCGTCACGCGTCTGCCCTTACCCGTGCCCCGCCGAGTTGTAAATGTGTACGTGTGCATGTAAATATGTAGATATATTTATAAATAAGGAAGACCTTGGAACCCTCGTTGTACAATTATTTTTTGAATTTCATTTTACTTTTAAAGTGTACGTAGGAGGTTCTCAACCCAAGTCAGGCCCCTCAAAGGGGACATTCGTCAAGAAACGCTCTTCAGGTTGTCACCAGCCAACCCCTGGGGTGGTAAATTGTCCTCCCCGCATGCTTCAACCTCCTGGTTGCTAAGTTCTTTGGGTGTCCTTCCACTTTGGCTTCCAATGAGGCTGTGCTGGAAGAAGCTGATGAAAGGCCGTTTCTATCCGTCCTTATCTAGGGAAGCATCTTTGCTGGAGTTCAACGTTTAGCTTGGTGTCTCCCGTTGCAACGACGGGGACGACGGATGGGCGATGGTAGGATTGTGCAGTGGTCTCGCTCCAGCTTCGTCTCGTCCGGCTTGGCTCTGCATACCCTTGGAAGGGAGAACTTTACTAGGGCACCTTCTACTGACCTCCATGTTCTCCAGATGTCCCCGAAGGGTGGAGAATTTGAAGTCCACAAGTGTTTAGGACACTAATCCTTACTGTATCCCCTGGTACGTGTAGGTTGCAGCCCTAAAGTTACGAATAAGGCCTTGAAAGAGAAGACACTCACTTTAACCACAGGCGGTCTCTAGTTTTGACCCTGGTTTGACATCCCTTTCCTTCTGGTTAAATTTTAAGTGCCTGATTCTCTGGAGATTGTAACTTCTGCTTTTGCCATCGGCATAGGATGTTCTAGAGAAACAGATGTCGAGGAAAGGACCTTGCTTTAAAAGTTCCCGGCGACACCTGGCGCGTTTTAGTTATTTTGTCTTGCCTTTCCGATGTGTTTTCCCAAAAGGGCATAGATTTCAGACCGTGGTCCTTACCAAAACAAACCAAGTTTGGGCCGCTGGAAAAGCTAAACATAAGAAGGGAAGGGATCTTGAAACAATTGAGTCTTCTGATTAGAGCAGGTTTCACTTGGGACCATGCTCTCCTCTCTCCTTACGGAGATCTGGAGACGTTACGAAGGATCTGTTGGGAAGGAATGTTTTGAGAATCAGATCAGTGTCTGCTTATCCTGTTGTTGCAGGATTTGTGTGAAGGAAGAGGGCACATCTCTCCTTCCCTCTACTGCATTCTTGCAAAGGTGGCTGCACCGACACCTGAATTGCTTTAACGGGCAGAATTTGTCTTTGCTTTAATGGCCGGAATTTGACTGTCCCCCCGGATCCCAATTCCGTGCTGTCTTTCACCAGGCCTTCTCAGTGAAGGTGGGAAATGGCTTGCAAGCAAAGGGAAGGCATCCTAAACCAAGTTGGGACCAAAGTCTTGTTAAATAGAATGCACATATCTTCCGGAGTTTAAGCACAACAAACCAGCTTTCCTTTCTTTGTCCTATCAAGGCAGCTAAATAGACAAGTGTAAAGGGAGAATAAGCAACAACAACAATGCTTCTTAGGATAAGCAAACACTGGCTTATTACTTTGAAGGAGGTGTTTTTTCTAGTCAAATTTAACATTATCCATAGTGTTCTAATGTGTTACAGGTCCCTCCTTCCTTCCTTCCTTCTTTCCCTCCCTGTTTCCTTCCTTCTTTCCCTCCCTCCATTTCCTTTCTTCCTCTTCCTTCCTTCTTTCCCTCCCTTCCTGTTTGTTTGTTTCCTTCTTCCCTCCCTCTCCTCCCTCACTCTCCTTCCTTTCTTCTTTCCCTCCCTTCCTGTTTGTTTGTTTCCTTCTTCCCTCTCCTCCCTCCCTCCCCTTCCTTTCTTCTTTCCCTCCCTCCCTCTGTTTCCTTTCTTCCTCCCTCCCTCCTTCTGTCTCCTCCCTCCCTCCCTTCATCTCCTTCTTTCTTTCCTTCCTTTTACTTCCTTTCCCTCCCTTCCTGTTTCCTCCCTCCCTCTCCTTCCTTCCTTCTTTCCCTCCCTCCATTTCCTCCCTCCCTCCCTCCTTCCGTCTCCTCCCTCCATCACCTCCATCCTTCTGTCTCCTCCCTCCCTCCATCTCCTTCCTTCTTTCCTTCCTGTTTCCTTCTTCCTTCTTTCTTTCCTGTATCCTTCTTTCCTTCCCTGTTTCCTTTCTTCCTCCCTCCCTTCCCTCTCCTTCTTTCCCCCCCTCCTTTCCTGTTTCCTTTCTCCCTCCGTCTCCTCCCTCCCTTCCTTCCTTTTCCAGTGTTCAAAGCAAAATGCTTCAGAAACAATTTTGGACACGTCCTTTCCAGCTTGACTTTTATGGGTGGTTCAGAATTCTAGTAACCGCAAGTCCTTACGATCGGTTGAAGATCTGGGCCTGTTTTTTTTTTTAAAAAAAAAATATCCTACCCTTTGGTAGCATTTTTGCATGATTATTTATGTGTCTTTCATTTGTTTTTATGAGTCTGCTTGGCACATTCTTGTATTTTTTTTTTAAAATGCGGCACAGTCTCCGCCATGGCGATCCTCTTTTAAGTCCTTTGCTGGCGTGGGAACGTTTGAAGAATGCAGCCAAACGTTTACAGAAATTTAGCACTGAGCCCTGTGGCACACTTGTTTTTTTTTTTTAAACAACAACAACACAACTACCACAACTTGTTGTTTCCATCGGCCGATACGTGCTGAGTAATACGATGAGTTTGAGTCAGATTTTAGAACAGGTTCATTGAAATCTTTAGTTGGTAAGGGGAGTTTCTGGATTCCCATCCTTCAGTTTGGGGATGACTTAATATGGATCCAAAGCAGCACGAAGAGCTTAGAGCAGCGATGGCACAACCTTTTTCGCCTCGCATGCCAAAACCGCACCACCGCTATAATTTAACGCCTCCCTGCGCTGTGTCTCCTGCGCACCCGCGCGCGATCCCACCCTGGCATGCATGCACGGCTTTCTTGGAGCCTGGAGAGGGCGAAAACGGCCTCCTCTGCCCCCCCAGAGGCCGAAAACGGCCCATTTTCCGACTTCCGGTGGGCCTGGTAAGTCCGTTTTTTTGCCCTCCCCAGGCTCCAGAGGCTTTCTAGGAGCCTGGGGAGGGTGAAAAATGGTCCAACACGCAAACCAGAAGTTTGGAGGCTTCAGGGATGCCTCCGGAGGGCGAAAAACGGTTGAAAATCAAAACTGAAAATCAAGGCCGAAAATCAGCTGAGAGGGGAACGCCTCGCATGCCCTCAGAAATGGCCATAGGTTCATCATCATGGGCTTAGACAGAGAGAGAGAGAGAGAGGTAGTGAGGGAGGGAGGGAGAGATAGAGAGACAGACAGACAGAGGGAGGGAGAGAAAGAGAGAGACAGATAGGGAGAGAGAGAATGAGAGAGAGAGAGAGAGAGAGAAATGAATATAGAAAGGATATCTCTTTCCAGGAAAAAATGTTTGTTCCAATAGGATACGATGGTGATGGCGTGACCCGACAAATGTGCACATGACAAAAGCGCGCTGACAAAACCGTGCCGACAAAAACCGCGATGTCATAAACGCACCCACAACAATGCGCCGACAAAAGCGCGATTTCAGTTAAGGTAAGGGTTACATTCAGGGTTAGGTTTAGGGTTAGGTTTAGAACTCACGGTTATTCCTTGTTTGTTGAAGGCACGCTTTTGTCGGCGCGCTGTTGTCGGCGCGCTTCTGCGCTCATTCGTTGGTGCGATTTAGAACTCGCGGTTTTCTCGCCGTGGTTTTGTCAGTCGCGCTTTTGTCGAGCGTGCATTTGTCGGTGAACCGGTGATGGCAAGCCCATGGCATGCGTGCCGGAAGTGGCACGCAGAAACATCTCTCTGGGCCACGCGAGCCTGTTGCTCTTCTGGGTTCATGCTCACTGGCCAGCTAGTCTTTATGCACGTGGGGGCAGCAGAAACAGGAAGAGCAGCCTCCCCAAATCCGGGTGCTGGGAAGATGAGATTCTGCGGCTACTCTTCCGTTTTTCCGCTGCATGGGCGCGCGTCCCCTTTCTGCGCACGGTGGCGAACAGGTTCGCCAACACCGGGGTAGGATTTGCACCATAATTCCAACCAACTTGCAGGAAGTCAAACGCTAGCGTGCGTTTCCCGGTTCGAATCTTGGCAGGGCGCTCTCTTGATTGCCTGGCGATTCTGTTTTTTGCGACGTTTTTCTTCAGTTTTTTATTTTTTTCTCTTCCCCCCCCCCAAAAAAAAAAAGAAAAGGAAAGGAAAACAGACTTCTGTTGTTGTTGTTGTTGGGTTTTTTTTTTTTAACAACCTGCCTGGTTTTTGTTCCTAAAAACGCACCCCATTATTTGGAAGTCGTAATTTAAAAGGAAAAAAAAAACCTTTTGCCTTGTTAGTGTTTTTTTTTTTTTTAAATTATCTAGGCAAAGCTACTCTGCAACCCGACTTGTTATTGAAGTGTGATGCAAGTGGTAGGACACCCGCACACACACACACACACACACATACACGCACAACTGTTTTCTCTTAGCATCTCTGCGAAAGGGATGGAAGCACAACCGCTTTATGTCGGCCGAACTCTTTAAGTGCTGCTGCTCCGTAGTAGTGCATGTTGTGTTGTTGTACATAACGTTGCTCCTGTACACAGGGCCATCTTTGATACCCGTCCATGTAATCGGTGCCAACCTATCCACGTGATGACTTGAGATTTCTACAACATTCCTGATTGTACACCTCTCTTTATTATTTCTCCTCCCCTGATGCGGAGCATTTTTCCAGGCAGGGAGGGGTGGGGTATTCTGGTTTGCAACCTCGTAAACGGCTCTGCACCCCTCCACCAGCTGCCAAGAATGAATGGCACCTGTGCCACCCAAGTCCATTTGATGTGGGAATCCTTCCTGTAGCCCTCGTAGAATTGTCTGTCTATCTGACGTGTCAGAATTACGTAAGCCACACATCTTATTCATCTGTCGGTCCTTTTTTCTTTTCCTTTCGAATTTTCTCTCCCTGTCGGTTGGCCGATTGTTGATCATTCACACTGTGGTTTGTGCAGCTGTCGTCTTCTTCTTTTTTCCCCCCCTAAAGGGTTCAACTCTTTTTTTCGAGCACGATATGGCGCAACTTCTGTAGGGCCGAGGGACAGCTCTCTGTTGGCCAACTTGTTGCAAGGCGGGAGTTATCCCTTCCTATCGCACAAGCGAGGGGGGGAAAGAACCGTTAAAGGATGCAAAGGAAGGGAGAGGAATGAAAAAGTGGATGACCCCAAATTTAAAAAGAACGTGAAACGGCTTGGCATAATTTGTTGAGTCGGCCCGTGTTGAGTTAGCCCCGTTGGGTTGCTTTGCGTTGACTTGGCCATGGGGAGTTGTCCCAACTTCCGTCGATTTGACAACTTCCGGGAAGACGGTTCCACCCCGTCCTGAATTTTTCAACCTAACACTGTGATCCTCTCTGGAGACCCAACGCAGCGTCCAAACGAGCGAGAAATACTTGCCAGGAAACCAACCCACATGCCAGCTTTTATGTCGCCCGAGAAGAAGTATGACCTATCTGGGGTTTTGCTCTTGGTGTATTGAAGATTTTTCCCCCCACCCCCATGTCGGTTACGTTCACTTAGAATGTGAATACATTCGTTGGTTGTGTATAAATGGGTTTTTGTATCGAGCCCCACTCAGATTATATGTATAACCAATATACAATAAACATATTTGCTTAATGCTGTGCCTTGGAGCCTCTTAAGATGAGAAGGTCGGGATTCAAATAACGTCCGTCGGTCTCTGGGTTGCCACGTGATTTTTAGAACAGTGCTACTGCAGAGACAATCTTTGGGTTTCCCTTACACTTTTCTAGGTTACTATATCCCCCCCCCCCTTTGTTATTTTTACAAATAAGCCCATGTGGTGAACTTTTTTAAATTGTCATATCATGGTGTTTTTTCCCTTAAAGATAGAATAGAATAACAGTTGGAAGACACCTTGGAAGTCTTCTAGTCCAACCCCCTGTTTAGGCAGGAAACCCTACACCACTTCAGACAAATGGTTATCCAACATCTTCTTAAAAACTTCCAGTGTTGGAGCATTCACAACTTCTGGAGGCAACTTGTTCCACTGAGTAATTGTTCTAACTGTCCGGAAATTTCTCCATAATTCTAAGTTGCTTCTCTCCTTGATTAGTTTCCACCCATTGCTTCTTGTCCTGCCCTCAGGTGCTTTGGAGAATAGCTTGACTCCCTCTTCTTTGTGGCAACCCCTGAGATATTGGAAGACTGCTATCATGTCTCCCCTGGTCCTTCTCTTCATTAGACTATACTAGACTACAACAGAGCTGGAAAGGACCTTGGAGGTCTTCTAGTCCAGCCCCCTGCTCAAGCAGGAGAACCTATACCATTTCAGATAAGTGACTCTCTAGTCTCTTCTTAAAAACCTTCAGTGATGGAGTGCCTATGATTTCTGGAGGCAACTTGTTACATTGCCTTGGAGAATAGCTTGACTCCCTCTTCTTTGGGGCAGCCCCTGAGATATTGGAAGACTGCTATCATGTCTCCCCTAGATAATACAGGTAGTTCTTAACTTACGACAATTGAGCTCAACATTTATGTTGCTGAGTGAGAAATTGGTTAAGGGAAGTTTTGCCCCGTTTTACGGACTTCTCTTGTCAACGTTTGTGAACTGGATCACCGCAGTGTTTAAATCAGTAACACGGTTGTTAAGTGAATCTGGTTTGTCAAAAGGGGATCACAGGACTGCAACCGTCATAAATATGAGTCAAGTCGCCAAGCATCTGAATGTAAATCACGTCACCAAGGGGATGCTACAGTAGTCATACAAGTGTGAAAAACAGTCACACTTTTCCCCGTCGTTAACTTCAAATGGTCATGGAATGAACCGTTGTAAGTCGTGGACTACCTGTATGTCTTTAGACACTGTAAGAGAAGCGCTATGTTAAGTCTACGTATCAAAAAGTAAGAAGTCTCAATAGCACCCTTTTCCGACTAGCAAATTTTACTAAGAGATCTTTATTAAGAAGAAATATATAAATATATTTAAGATACATTTATCGGCCTTTGTGAGCTGATAGCAATAGCAGTTAGACTTATATACCGCTTCATAGGGCTTTCAGCCCTCTCTAAGCGGTTTACAGAGTCAGCATATCGCCCCCCACAATCTGGGTCCTCATTTCACCCACCTCGGAAGGATGGAAGGCTGAGTCAACCTTGAGCTGGTGAGATTAGAACAGCTGAACTACAGATAACAGTCAGCTGAAGTGGCCTGCAGTACTGCACCCTAACCACTGCGCCACCTCGGCTCTTGATGAAATGAAAAAGTTGGGGCTTTGAATAAAATATGCAATGGGTAGTCCTTGACCTTGAGTTCATTCATTTAGCCATGGTTTAAAGTTACCATTGGGGGAAAAAAAGGGGGCTATTATGTGCTATTAGGTTGGTGCCAACTCTTAGGGGCCACATAGGATCTGTCGGTATGTTAGATTCTCAGTGCTCTTAATCTTCACCCATTGCCTTTATTAAAATACCAGTGAAAATAGTAAAATTAAAAAAAAAAAAAATCAGATGATACCCAGATGGAAGGGTGAGGAGGAAGCAAACTCAACACCACAGAGTTTAAGTGTACAGAGTTTATGCACCCCGAGACAAATTCCTTGTGTGTCCAATCACACTTTGCCAATAAAGAATTCTATTCTAATTTTATTCTACTCTTAAGATGGCAACACTTTTTAAAGTGCCCTGGGGGAGGTCAACTGATGCCCTTAAAGCAGTGTTTCTCAACCTTCACCTGCTTGAAGACACTCGGACTCCAATTCCCAGAATCCCCCATCCTGTTTTAAGACTCATGGATTCCAATTCCCAGAATTCCCCAACCAAGATGCATACATTTTTAATGTTGCTGCCTTAAATCGTAAATTTGGGGGTCGGGGTGGGGGGGCTGAGTGGGAAGCATGACTCCACCCATCGTGGCTTTCAGATGGGGGTCAACGACGCAGCATTCTTGGCAAACCATTATCCTCCCAAGACCTGGGAATGATGGTTAAAGCCAACCAGTCCTTCTCCAACCTGGCGCCCTCCCTATGCGCCGCGGGCGCTCCAGCATCCTGAATGGGACAGCGGGTGACGTAGCACCCCCCCCCCGTGCACGCCCCGCCTTTCGCGCTCCACCTCCCTATCACGCGAGGGGGCCCCTTTGGAACCAGCGCTCCCGTTTTTGTTTTGTTTTTTTCCTCCACCGCTACACTCCTACGTCACTTCCGCCGGCGGTTAAGCAGGGCCCGAGACGGCGTTTCCGCTTCCGCTCTGGGTCGCGTCTCCGCTTCTGTCACCCTCAGCCGGTGAGTTGCTTACTTCAGCGGCGTCGTCGTTCGTGACCTGTTTTTTTCCTTTCTTTTTTTTCGGGGTTGAGGCCCCGCGAGGCCACTTCGGGGTGTCGGGTCGCCGGTTGAAACTACAGGTTAAGCCAGGTTACTCCCCCCCTCCCTTTTTGCGTCTGTGTATTTGTTAAGCCGGTGCGCGTATTGTCTAAGAATTACGGTAACCAGGTTTCTCTGCCTGAGCGCACTCTCCCCCCCTCCAAGGGCCCCGCATTTAGGGTAAATACGGTAACCAGGAGAGTTTCCATAAGGAGAAAGGGAGGCTTTGAATTCTTGGGACGAGGGGGGGGGTCGCCGGTCAAATTAGGGTGCATTGGGGGGGAGGGAAGCCCCCCATCCTCCTCCTCCTCCTAAGACCTCTCCTCCTTCCCTCCCTCTCTAAGCTGTCTTGGTTTTTCAGTGGCTTTTCCTGGGCGTGGGGGGGGAGGGGAGGAAGGGATTCCCCCCACCCCCACCCCACACTACAGGTGGTGAACTCAGGTTAGCCAACCTACTTTAGTTGAGAGAGGGGTGAGGGTCTCCTCATGCCCCAATGTTGCCAACCCCACCTCACCCCCCACTCCCCAAATTGGAAAGGTCTGCTTTGCACAAGGGAAGGCAACAGGGTTTTTTTGGTGTGTGTGGGGGGGTGTCTTTCGCTGCAATTCCCTGAAGCCCTTTTGGCTGGTTCTGCCTCATCTAGGGGCCATTGTGTGAATGTAGGGACTGGGTAATTTTAGGAGGGTTGCTCTGTATTTACATAGTGTGTGTGTGTGTGTGAGTGTGTGTGTGTGTACGTACACATATATATTGTGGATTGTCCTAAAAATGCGAGTTCCAGGTGTAGTTATAAAAGAAACAGACATCGGGATCACCGGAACTTTAAAATCTATTGCTCACTAAGCTTTCGTTAGCCACTGCTAACATCCTCAGAGTGTAAATTGATTAATAGTGTATAAAGGCAGGTATCTCTTTAATGGCTTTTACACTCTGAGGATGTTAGCAGTGCCCCCAACGAAAGCTTAGTGAGCAATAGATTTTAACATTCCGGAGATCACAATGTCTTTCTGTTACATATATACATACATATATACATATACATACACTCACTCACTCATACATTTATGCATATATGTGTGTCACACGCACAATTGAAACCTCTTCTCTCTATAGATAGATAGAAAGACAGATGATAGATGATAGAGATAGCGATAGATATATGCATAGCATATAGTAAGCCACAAACACATAGCAATCCACATACATACATACATACATACATATATATATACACATATATATACACACACACACACACACACACACTCATAACATGCCTGTTTATATATAGGTGTCTACACACACACAAACACACACACACACCTCCCTCTGTATGTATGTATGTATCAGAGGTGGGTTGCTCCTCAAAGGCTCCACCCACCTGACGGGAAGCTTCTGCACAGAAGCATTGTGCGCGCGCACGAGCTAAGTAGCAGTTAAAAAACATGGAGACCCATCCTTCTCTTCCCATCATCATCTTGCTTTAATGCTCCTGCTTTTGTTCAGTGCTGCCATTATATGAGAGAGGAGTGGGGAGCGGGAGAGAGAGCGAGAGAGAGGAGTGTATTTTTAAGCATTAGAAATGGAGCTTCTCACGGCCATTAGGAGTTCTGCTTTCAGAATGAGAACAGAGTGCCAAATTTGGAATTGTGACCTCCAGGGAGACTGCATCTCTTATGGTTATTATTTCCCAAGTGTTCAGTATTTGGTTTCTGTACCTCCTAAACACCCACTAAGTGTCTTGAAATAGTAATATTTAGCCTAATGTAGCAAAAGGACTCCTTGGTATGGCTATCTCGAAATTCCTCTGATGTATTTCAGTGTGGCAGGATTCAGTGTCAGGCAGCATTTGCAGAGTTGCCAGGAACGCAGTGAATTATTCATCGTGGTTTATGTTGGTATCAGGTAGGTAGGTAGCCTGAGCTCACATAAAGCTTATTGTCTTTATATGCTTGGTGAAAAGGCTCTCCTTCAGCCGACGTAGCCTGCAGTGGTAGGTTAATTTTTTTCCTGTTTAAATCCCAGCAAAACTCCATGGCAGAATCCCCCTCCGATATCTCAAGCCAGCCAAACCAAAGGGGTTGAGAAAGAGCCATCCTGTGTACAGTAATACCTTCCATATATTCTAATGCTTTTGGCGGTTTGTTTGTCTTTTGTCTTAGTCACGCCTCTGTTTTTAACAAACCCTGTTTGTTGTGGTAAAACTGGATTTTTCCTTCTGGCCGTGAAGAAACCTCTTTTCTTCTTTGGGTTTAACTGTACAGAAAGAAACAACCCACTGGGAAATGACAAGAAATGGGTAACTTTGGTTCAGTTGACCAGAGGACACCGCCACCAAGTTTTGAGTGGAGCTAGTTTTGGTCTTGTAAGGCTAGAAAGAGTTCAAGTCCTGTATTAGCTGGGAAAGCCAGCTGGGTGACTTTGGGCCAGTCCTTATCTTTCAGCCCAACCCATCTAACCAGGGTGATTATTGTAGGAGGAAGATGCGTTGGATATGTTCGCTGTCATGAGTTATTTATTAAACCAGTAAAGGCAATTATGGAACATTTTCTTGCCCTAAATTGATAGATGAATTATTTTTAAGCTAGCCTTAGCAATAGCAATAGCAGTTAGACTTATATACCACTTCATAGGGCTTTCAGCCCTCTCTAAGCGGTTTACAGAGTCAGCATATTGCCCCCAACAACAATCCGGGTCCTCATTTTACCCACCTCGGAAGGATGGAAGGCTGAGTCAACCCTGAGCCGGTGAGATTTGAACAGCCGAACTGCAGAACTGCAGTCAGCTGAAGTAGCCTGCAGTGCTGCATTTAACCACTGCGCCACCTCGGCTCTTGATGAGTGTGCATTGTGTTGATTTCATACGAGATCCTTCTTAATGTTTTTTCCCCCTCTAGCTCCATGATAGCGCCGTGCCACAGGTGGCAGACAGAGCCTTCTCTGCGGGCACACCAGCCCAGCTCCTCCCCGTGTGCGTGCACTCCTCCCGGGGTGGAGCTGGTCTCTGGATCTCTGCCTTGAATGCGTGGGGGGCAGGGCGCATAGAGGGGACGTGTGTGCACAAGTGCAGGGGGTTGGGGTGCATATACGGGCGGGGGGAGGTAATGCGCACCCAGTTTTGAGCCCGGAAGGCCTCCTGGAAGCCAAAAATGGGGGGGGGGATGCTCGTATTGCATTTTCAGGGTGCAGTCTGGGCACTCAGAATCAAAAAGATTCGCCATCCCTGCCCTAGTTAGATTGAAATACTTGATTAGGACCAAATAGATTATTAAAGGAACAATAAAGAATTGGATCCGTTTGCAAACACCAGCCCTACATCCTCATTGGCTAAACTGCTTGCCACCCATAAAATTATGTTGGGGTGAACACTACAGTCAAAAAGGTTTCGATTATTCTGTACATAAATAGAGTCATGGCTTTAAATTGATTTCCTCAAATACCTCGATGATACGCACATGTCATTGGTCCAGTTTCCCCCCCCCCTAAAAAAAGTCTTCTGTTTGTTTTTAATGTCCCAGCACGATCGGATTATGAGCCCCTTGAGGGAACGGAGCTGATTGAATGGAAGATCCCTGCCGTCCATTGCTGGGGGGCGTCTGAGTGGGAGAGTGGGGGGGCTTTTGGTTCCTGAACGCCGCCGGGCACCCTAACCGGAAGAAGATGTTTGCCAAACTGAAGAAGAAGATTGCTGATGAGGCTGGGACTGCCCCGTGGCCCGGAGGCCTCGCCAGGATTCCCCGATCGATCAGCAAAGAATCCGTCACATCAGCAGGAGCGGAGTCGGGCGACGATTTTGTAAGTGTCCGAGATGGCGTTCAAACACGCCTTTTCAGAGGCCAAAAGTCACTTATTTAAATAAAAAGAACCCGTGTCTTGTTGGAAAACAGCTCATATTACTTAGCGTGACTAATGCGTGCTAAACTTGACAAAGGACTCAATCAATCTGTTGGGGAAGTTTATAAAAACATAAAATGAGTTGGTTTCCTTTTTATTTACTCTTAGAGGTAGATTAGTCCAAGATTTGGTTTCCTTGTCCTTTTGAATCTATTATAAGGAGGCGTTGAGTTCTATTTCCACCATATCCATGAAAGCCGGCTGGGTGACTTTGGGCCAGTCACCAGGAGACAGTGAGTTCTAGTCCTACCTTAGGCATGAAAGCCGGCTGGGTGACTTTGGGCCAGTCACCAGGAGACAGTGAGTTCTAGTCCTACCTTAGGCATGAAAGCCGGCTGGGTGACTTTGGGCCAGTCACCAGGAGACAGTGAGTTCTAGTCCCATCTAAGGCATGAAAGCCAGCTGGGTGACTTTGGGCCAGTCACCAGGAGACACTGAGTTCTAGTCCTACCTTAGGCATGAAAGCCAGCTGGGTGACTTTGGTCCAATCACCAGGAGACAGTGAGTTCTAGTCCTACCTTAGGCATGAAAGCCGGCTGGGTGACTTTGGGCCAGTCACCAGGAGACAGTGAGTTCTCGCTCTGCCATAGGTATGAAAGCCAGCTGGGTGACTTTGGGCCAGTCACCAGGAGACAGTGAGTTCTAGTCCTACCTTAGGCATGAAAGCCAGCTGGGTGACTTTGGACCAATCACCAGGAGACAGTGAGTTCTAGTCCTACCTTAGGCATGAAAGCCGGCTGGGTGACTTTGGGCCAGTCACCAGGAGACAGTGAGTTCTAGTCCTACCTTAGGCATGAAAGCCGGCTGGGTGACTTTGGGCCAGTCACCAGGAGACAGTGAGTTCTAGTCCTACCTTAGGCATGAAAGCCGGCTGGGTGACTTTGGGCCAGTCACCAGGAGACAGTGAGTTCTAGTCCCATCTAAGGCATGAAAGCCAGCTGGGTGACTTTGGGCCAGTCACCAGGAGACACTGAGTTCTAGTCCTACCTTAGGCATGAAAGCCAGCTGGGTGACTTTGGTCCAATCACCAGGAGACAGTGAGTTCTAGTCCTACATTAGGCATGAAAGCTGGCTGGGTGTCTTTGGGCCAGTCACCAGGAGACAGTGAGTTCTAGTCCCATCTAAGGCATGAAAGCCAGCTGGGTGACTTTGGGCCAGTCACCAGGAGACACTGAGTTCTAGTCCTACCTTAGGCATGAAAGCCAGCTGGGTGACTTTGGGCCAGTCACCAGGAGACAGTGAGTTCTAGTCCTACCTTAGGCATGAAAGCCGGCTGGGTGACTTTGGGCCAGTCACCAGGAGACAGTGAGTTCTAGTCCCATCTAAGGCATGAAAGCCAGCTGGGTGACTTTGGGCCAGTCACCAGGAGACACTGAGTTCTAGTCCTACCTTAGGCATGAAAGCCAGCTGGGTGACTTTGGTCCAATCACCAGGAGACAGTGAGTTCTAGTCCTACCTTAGGCATGAAAGCCAGCTGGGTGACTTTGGTCCAATCACCAGGAGACAGTGAGTTCTAGTCCCATCTAAGGCATGAAAGCCAGCTGGGTGACTTTGGGCCAGTCGCCAGGAGACAGTGAGTTCTAGCCAAGGTGGCGCAGTGGTTAAATGCAGCACTGCAGGCTACTGCTAGATCAGCAGGTCAGCGGTTCAAATCTCACCGGCTCAGGGTTGACTCAGCCTTCCATCCTTCCGAGGTGGGTAAAATGAGGACCCAGATTGTTGGGGGCAATATGCTGACTCTCTGTAAACCGCTTAGAGAGGCCTGAAAGGCCTATGAAGCGGTATATAAGTCTACTGCTATAGTCCCATCTAAGGCATGAAAGCCAGCTGGGTGACTTTGGGCCAGTCACCAGGAGACAGTGAGTTCTAGTCCCATCTAAGGCGCGGAAGTCAGCTGGCTGATTCACTCTCAACCCAACCCACCTCACAGAGTTGTGGGGAGAAAAAGGAGGAGGAGGAAGGGAGAATATTATTGCCCAATGCCAGATGCAAGAAGGTGGGGGAAATCATTTAAAATCGTTTTATGTTCTTGATAAAAAATAGTAAAGTTGGGATAGAAAGAAATAAAGGAAAGGGGGGGGATAGGATTCAAACTTTTTGTCACATCGTCCTGGGTTGGCCCATTCCAGAAATTAATCTGAATGTCTCTTCCTACCAAGCCATCTGACGGAAGCAGCTCCAGGGAAGACCTCTCCTCTCAGCTGTTCCGAAGAAATGAACAAATACGGAAGCTAGAAGTCAAGCTATCCGGTATGTTTCTTGTCGTGAATAGAATAGAATAGAATAGAATTCTTTATTGCCCAAGACTGATTGGACACACAAGGAATTGGTCCTTGATGCAGATGGTCTCCGCATACATAAAAAGACAAGATACATTCGTCACGAATCATAAGGTGCAACACTTAATGATCGTCAGAGGGTACAAATAAGCAATCAAATCATACTAGAAAACAATCAATATAAATCGTAAGGATACAGGCAGCAAAGTCGCAATCATAAGTGGGAGGAATTGGATGATAGGAACGATGAGAAGATTAATAGTAATAGTAATGCAGACTTAGTAAATAGTTTGACAGTCGTGAGGGAATTATTTGTTTAGCAGAGTGATGGCGTTCAGGAAAAATATTGTCCTTGTGTCTAGTTGTCTTGGTGTGCAGTGCCCTATAATGTCCTTTTGAGGATAGGAGTTGAAACAATTTATGTCCAGGATGCGAGGGGTTTGTAGATATTTTCACAGCCCTCCTTTTGACTCCTGCAGTATGCAGGTCCTCCATGGAAGGCAGGTTGGCAGCCATTGTTTTTTCTGCAGTTCTGATTCTCCTCTGAAGTCCGTGTCTGTCTTGTTGGGTTGCAGAGCCAAACCAGTTACAGAGGTGCAGATGACAGACTCAATATTAGCTTAAAGGAAAATAAATAAGATGCTTTCCTCCATCCCCATTTCAAACAAATGACAGTCAGGAATTGTAACTTTCTCTGATTTTAAAGCTCCAATGCTCTTGATATATGGATGTGCGCATGCACACCTCCCCAACAAGTATTTTATTCTGTGTTCCCCTCCTACAGGTGGATATTTTTCCTATCTGCAGCCTATATCCAGGGCTATTGAAGCAGCTTTGAGCTTTGGAAGGAAACCCCAAAGAGTTTCCTCCCAAAGCTTCGATAGCCCTCCTGCCTCCACTTTTCTCCCTTAGTCCTTCCATGAGGGGGACTCAGTTCTACTCCAGCCGCCCCATTTACTATTCTACTTGACCTCTCTTTCAAAATCCACCCCCCTTTTTTTTTAAAAAAAATTTTTTTATTAAACATTTTTACCTTTAAAAACAGAAAGAAAAACACACAACAAAAAAAGAAAGAAAGAAATGGCAGGCATAACAATATAAAGTAATTATTCAGCTTTCTGTATCGGCATGTTTAGCTTTTGTGGTTCTCCATTCTCCATTTCCTTCCTATCGATTTTACCTTCTGTAACAGAGGTGGGTTCCTACCAGTTCGCACCTATTCGGTAGAACCGGTTCATCAAATCTACCGAACCGGTTAGAAGTGGTTCCACCAGTGGACCCGGAAAGCAGGCCACACCTACAGAAAAGGTTCCAAAATTTTTTGAAACCCACCACTGGCAAGGATCTTGTAACTTGACAGCTTTAAGACTTGCATGCTTCAATGCCAGAGTTTCTGAATAGCTACTTGGACCGACCTAAGTACTAATTCATAATTTCATATCCAGTCACATGGGCGGCAAGCCACTCCTATCCGGTCACATGGGTGGCAAGCCACTCCCACAAAGGAGGCCACACTCACAGAGTAGGTTCCAACAATTTTTGAAAGCCACCACTGTTCTGTAACAATGTAATAAACAGTAGTGCTAACGCTTGTAATAATATTAATTGTTCATATCGCCATTATATTTACATTGCAGTCAATACTTTAAGTTTGGTAGTAATTAGTGACTTTGGTTAATTTTTATTCAATACTAGTTTAGAAAAAAAAAGCACAAAGACTTCTATTTCCTATTTTGGCTTCTGTTTTCTAGTCACTTATAAATTCTATTCCATATTTTATAGAAATCCGATTCTTCTCTTTCTTTTAATTCCATGGTCATTTTGTCCATCTCTGCACATTCAAGTACTTTTCTAATTATTTGTTTCATCTGCGGGTGTATTGATTCCCCCCCCCCTTTTATCAACGTAGCTGGCTGCTTTCCTGTGGCACAATAACGTGCAAGGTAATTTCTGAAAGATTCCCCCCCCCTCCCTTCCCCAGTGAAGTATCTAAGGGCTATTTGCAATTTACTCCAATGGACTAGAAGCTATTTGGTGGGGAAGGGGATTTCAAAAGCACCTGCCCCTTTCCCTTGCATTGTGGGTAAAAATTATTCCTTTTATTGGCAACATTGATTTTAATGCCATTCTATCTTGTCTGCCTTCGTGTGTCAAGTGCAGTAATGATGGCAAAGCCCTTGTTATCGGCCTGGAGGAGGCTATGATTCCAAAACATATAAAATCATTCTTCCTTCTCCATTCGGATTTTAAAATATCTAATTCCCTTCTCCCCCCCCCCTCTCCTTTGTCTGTCTGTAACTGGTTGGTACCACTCCATCCTTCCACTAAGATTATGCTGAACAAGTCCGAAACCTGCAGAAGATCAAGGAGAAGCTTGAAAATGCCTTAGAAACACATCAAGATTGTATGTATACCTTTTATCTCCCATTTGATAAATCATTTTAGAAACCTCAGGAGGACAGTTTTAGAATAATAATACAGCATGGGACAGCATCATTCTGGGATCCCAGGATTTGACAGGGGAAAAATTAACAAGCTGGGATGAATCTATTCTGAGTGTTTCTGTTGTTTTATATCATTTAAATGTTTAAGGGCACACGGGAGCCCAGCGGAGATTTCAACAAAAGTGTTGTGGCCCGCCAGCAGAGCTGGCAGCAGATGTTCAGACAGTGAGGAGGTTGGGGAGGAACCTGGGCCAGTCCTGGAGTCTGGGGAAGGCTCTGATGAGGGCTCTGTGTTGGAGGCAGAGAGGGGGCCAGGGCCGTATGCTAGTTATCAGCTGCCTTCAGAGTCAGACATCAGTGAGGCAGAAGAACAGGTGAAGCCTGTTCCCAGTGTGCGCATGCGCAGAGCTGCCAGAGGAAGGGAACAGCTAAAGAACAGGGGTCGACTTGGGAAGAAGGCCACAGGTGGATGATGAACGGTCCCTCCCAGAGGAAATAAAAGAGGAACGAAAGGGGAGGGGAATTTGCAGGAGACCATGAGTTCGCTTCACTGGTTCGTGACTCTCTGAGACTCCTTGCCAAGTTTTGCAGGTATCGGCTTGGCAGCTCTCCAAGCCAGATAAGGTCTGTGACCATAAATCCTCCCTCGAAAGACTTCGCTGGATGTGAATGAGCAGAATCCACAGCAAATTAATAAAAGGGGTTTTTGTCGGGACCAGGAGTTTGCTTCAGGCTCTTGGGAAGCCTCGGTCAGAACAAAAAAAAAAGGGAGGGTTTGTGTCACACCGTGCAGGCACAGTCTGGGGTTGGCATTGAAGTGGATTTCTCTGAAACAAAATCCAGCGTGCCAGAGAAACGTTGAATGGGAAGAGTCCAAACCTCCCTTTCCTAACGCTGAGCCAAGAAAAGCCCGCCAGCGAAACCCATTGGGGTTAGAATACAGAAACTTGGTGTAGCAACTGGTTTGCAATTGTGACGGTGATGATGAAGAAGTCAACTTCACCACCAATACTTGCCTCCTTGACCTTTGCTGGCCTGTAAAGCCAAGGAAAGCAGATCAGCACAATTGCATGTAGCTCCCGCTTCATTTTGACGCCCGAGCTAGTCTCCAATGATGTCGCTAAATGAGTCTGTGCAGGCATTGCATTTCTCAGCAGAATTGTAGAGAGAGAGAGACAGACAGACAGACAGACAGACAGAGACAGAGAGAGAGCAGATAGGCGGCTAAAAATGAGTTTGCTGCCAGTTAGAAAAGACAATATTGGACTAAAACAGGTAGATCTCCGCCTCCATTCAGGCGCAGGCCCGGTTTCACTACATTCGCACCTTCTGTTGTTGCCCACACAGCCTTTGTGAAGAAGCTCCAAGAGCAGAACGAAACACATCAGACCAACCTGGGCAAGATGGCGGAAGAAATGAGCTTGGCGCTAGAGAAGAAAGACCAGGTAGCTCGTCTGTGAAATGTCGCCCCAACTCTCTGCCTTGAAGGTGGTATAAAACCATTCAGGAGAGACATATTTTTTTTCCGGGATTCCGTCACCCGGGGAAAAATAATATAGAATAGAAATTAGGAACGGAATGGAATGATCTCAGAATAGAATAGAATAGAAATTAGGAATAGAATGGAATGATCTCAGAATAGAATAGAATAATAGAATGAAGAGTAGAGTAAAATAGAATGGAATGAGAATAGAATAGAAATTAGGAATGGAATGGAATCAGAATAGAATAGAAAGAATAGAATAGAAAGAATAGAATAGAAAATAGAGTAGGATAGAATAGAAATTAGGAATGGAATGGAATTAGAATAGAATAGAAATTTGGAATGGAATGGAATGGAATCAATAGAATAGAATAGAATAATAAAATGAAGACTAGAGTAGGATCGAATGGAATGAGAATACAATAGAAATTAGGAATAGAATTGAATGAAATCAGAATAGAATAGAATAGAATAGAAAAGAATTATAGAATGAAAAGTAGAGTAGAATAGAATGGAAAGAATAGAATAGAAATTAGGAATGGAATGGAATCGGAATAGAATAGAAAGAATAGAATAGAAAATAGAATAGGATAGAATAGAAATTAGGAATGGAATGGAATTAGAATAGAATAGAAATTTGGAATGGAATGGAATCAATAGAATAGAATAGAATAATAAAATGAAGACTAGAGTAGGATCGAATGGAATGAGAATACAATAGAAATTAGGAATAGAATTGAATGAAATCAGAATAGAATAGAATAGAAAAGAATTATAGAATGAAAAGTAGAGTAGAATAGAATGGAAAGAATAGAATAGAAATTAGGAATGGAATGGAATCAGAATAGAATAGAAAGAATAGAATAGAAAGAATAGAATAGAAAATAGAATAGGATAGAATAGAAATTAGGAATGGAATGGAATTAGAATAGAATAGAAATTTGGAATGGAATGGAATGGAATCAATAGAATAGAATAGAATAATAAAATAAAGACTAGAGTAGGATCGAATGGAATGAGAATACAATAGAAATTAGGAATAGAATTGAATGAAATCAGAATAGAATAGAATAGAATAGAAAAGAATTATAGAATGAAAAGTAGAGTAGAATAGAATGGAAAGAATAGAATAGAAATTAGGCATGGAATGGAATGAGAATAGAATAGAATAATAGAATGAAGAGTAGAGTAGAATGGAATGAGAATAGAATAGAAATTAGGAATGGAATGAGAATAGAATAGAATAATAGAATGAAGAGTAGAGTGAATAGAATGGAATGAGAATAGAATAGAATTAGAATAGAATAGAATAATTTCATTGTCACTTTGAATGTCCACTAATTGGCATACGTTGAAATTACGTATGCAGCTCCCCTTCTAATGTAAATAACGGCTGTGCCTTTAAGGAAGTTGTCCTCTCTGTGATGTAACCCAAGCATCTCTCTCTTTCTCATGATGTCAGAGCAGCTGTTTGCGCATTGAGGTCCTCTCCTGTGGGCCTTACTGGTCTCTCCTGTGGGCCTTACTGGTCTCCACCCTATTCCTTGCTTTTCTTTTACTGAGTCCTTCCGGGCAAAAGCCCTGCTTCAGTGCCTCTTTGGTGCCGGTGCTCAGGGCAGCCATGCTGATGTTGAGTTGTCCCTTTCTCTTTTCCCAGGAGTGGCGAGAAAAGCTGTCACATCTGGAAAAGGTGAGGAGCTGCCTTGAAACCAAGGATGGACAAACAAAGTGGTTGGTTTGGGGAAATCTCCAGAATGAAAGCCTTGGGGGGAAGGAGGGAGCCTCAGAGGATGGACATTTGGGTCTCTTAAGAGGGGCTGCCGAAAGAAAACAATGAACCACAGTGGCGCAGTGGTCAGAGGGCAGTACTGCAGGTTACTTCTGCTGGCTGCCTGCAATTTGGCAGTTTGAATCTCACCAGGCTCAAGGTTGAGTCAGCTTTCCATCCTTTCGAGGTGGGTAAAATGAGGACCCAGATTATTTGGGGGCAAGAGGCTGACTCCGTAAACCACTTAGAGAGGACTGTAAAAAGCACTGTGAAACGGTATATAAGTGCTGTTGCTTTAGGGTGGATGGGGGTCAAAGGGCAATGCTCCCAAGTGACCCAAAAGGAAAGAGCTATATTAGCTTTTGGGGGCTGTCCCCAAATCCTTGCAGATCCTTCAGGAATGCCGTGTCTTATAAGACTGGATTTCCAGATCCTAAACATCTGTAGGAATTCCCCCTCCTTATCTATCTTTCGAAACCTGCTTTAAATTTTGCCCTGAAGTCGAGACTCCCCTTCCTTATCTTTATTTACTTTTTCTCCCCCTATCCTTATTGTGCTTTGGCTGCTAAACAGGAGAGGAAGTTTCTTTCGGCCCAGTTACAGGAAATGAGAGAACAGAGTTTGAATCTGTTCCAGAAGAGGGACGAGATTGACGAGCTGGAAGGCTTTCAACAACAGGAGCTTGCGAAAATCAAGCACATGGTGAGGACAATAGGAGTGACTGTGAGGGGGATCTTGGAGTCCTAGTGGACAACCATTTAAATAGGAGCCAGCCGTGGGCAGCAGCTGCCAAAAAAGCCAACACAGTTCTAGGCTACATCAACAGAGGGAGAGAATCAAGATCACGTGAAGGGTTAATACCACTTTATAAGGCCTTGGTAAGGCCACACTTGGAATATGGCATCCAGTTTTGGTCGCCACGATGTAGAAAAGATGTGGAGACTCTAGAAAGAGTGCAGAGAAGAGCAACCAAGAGGATTAGGGGACTGGAGGCTAAAACATGTGAAGAACAGTTGCAGGAACTGGAGATGTCTAGTTTAATGAAAAGAAGGACTAGGAGAGACATGATGTTAGTGCTCCAATATCTCAGGGGCTGCCACAAAGAAGAGGAAGTCAAGCTATTCTCCAAGGCACCTGAAGACAAGACAAGAAGCAATGGGTGGAAACTAATCAAGGAGAGAAGCAACCTAGGAGAAATTTCCTGACAGTTAGAACCATTAATCAGTGGGACAGAATTTGCCTCCAGAAGTTGTGAATGCCCCAACACTGGAAGTCTTTAAGAAGATGTTGGATAGCCATTTGTCTGAAACGATATAGGGCTTCCTGCCTAGGCCTGGGGTTGGACTAGAAGATTCCAAGGTCCCTTCCAACTCTGTTATTCTATTCTATTCCATTCCATTCCATTTCATTTCTTCAGGTTGGGGCACCTTTGGCTGGATTTCCCTTTTCTTCCAGGCTCTGGCTTCTGGCCCCAAATGCACCAAGCTCATTCTTAATATTATTATTTTTCCTACCTTGATTTGTGCCTTCCTTTCTCATCCTCCCCCCACCCCTCCCGGGTGGGCAAACCTTTTCATTCCATCCTGTTTTGCACGCAAGTTCTCATGAAGGCTCCATTTGTGGACTTTTTTTTTCCGCATCTCAATTTGAAAGAGTTCCATCTAAACATTTACCTACACCATTATAATAATCAGCATTCACTTAAAAATAATAAGACCTACCCCAAAAATAAGACATACTGTGTTTCCCCAAAAATAAGAGGGTTTTATTTTCTTTTGACATCCCCCCCCCCCCCCGAAATAAGCACTTGGCCTTATTTTCGGGGAGGGCTTATTATTTTTGAGGCGCAGGAGGCGGTGAGTGTGGTCACCCCCTGGCTGCTGCTGTGTTGCAATATTTTGGTGGAAGGGCTTACATTAACGCATGCACTCAATAGCCCGATTGGTCTTATTATCCAAGGAGGTCTTATTTGGGGGGAAACAGGGTATCATGCTTTTTGAACACGTGTGCTAAAATAAGACCTCCCCTGAAAATAAGGCCTGACACTTTTTCTTTTGAATATATTTTTTTGTTTTTTTATATGAGTTTATGAGTTTTTATGAGTTTTATTGAACACTTATAGGCCGCCCTTTTCCCTGAGGGGACTCAGGGCAGCTTACAATAATGAGGGAGGGGAGTGCAAGACAAGACATAAAAGAAAATGTGAATAAAAAAAAAATAATTAACAATAAAAGCACAACATTCACTCAGCATTCGGGCGGGGAGAGAGTAAAGTCCTATCCCCAGGCCTGACGGGATAGCCAGATCTTGAGGGCCATGCGGAAGGCCTGGACGGTGGTGAGGGTGCGGATCTCCACGGGGAGATTGCTCCATAGCGTCGGAGCTGCAACTGAGAAGGCTCTCCTCCGCGTAGTCGCCAGTCAGCACTGACTGGTGGATGGAATTCGGAGGAGGCCTACCCTGTGCAATCTGATGGGACGCAGGGAGGTAATTGGCAGAAGGCGGTCTCTCAAATAGCCAGATCCACTACCATGGAGCGCTTTATGGATGGTGTTTGTATTTTAACTTTCTTTTAATAAACTGTTATTTTTTAAAAAAATAAGAGTTTTTTTGTTAAAACCTCCAGCTTCTGAAAAAGGAAGAATCCTTGGCCCAGATGGAGGGAGAGCTGAGATCTTCCACCCAGGAGTTGCTACAAACACGAGACGAATTGCAAGCGTCTCAGGATTTGTCTTCGCGCCTGGCCAGAGAGGTTCAGGAGCTGCAGCAGCAGCAGGGGGATCTTACAACGGAAAGGTAGGAAAAGATGTTAGCTACCTGAGACAGTCGGGAGGGTGTGTGTGTGTGTGTGTGTCCTGAGTCATACCTGCCAACTAAGGTATGACTTTTAGCTTCTTGGAGAAGGAAGCAGGGAGGGAATTGGCTTGGCCCCGTGCCTGGCTCTCTTTCAGTATCAGCCTTTTGAGTCTTTTGGGTGAGGCTTCCTAAGTGGCCTTGCCAGATGTAGGACCATCAACAGCCCAACCTGATGTGAGCATCCTATTTTTGGAGTCCTCCTTCAATGAGGAATTGACGAACAAGCCTGTGGGAGAGTTGAACCCAGCAGTACCAAGAGGGACTCTGGGCTGGTTTTAACTTGGGTCTAAGTTCCTTGTAACTTGCGTCTGTGGCTCAGTGTGTCAGTGTTCCAAATAACATCCAAAATTAAAACAGAGTCCAAGGCAAAGTATTGCTCTAAGTTCCAATTTATTAAGAGAGACATGTTGGCACATCTGTGGAAACCCGAATCTGAAA
This sequence comes from Thamnophis elegans, assembly GCF_009769535.1. Taxonomy (NCBI): domain Eukaryota; kingdom Metazoa; phylum Chordata; class Lepidosauria; order Squamata; family Natricidae; genus Thamnophis; species Thamnophis elegans. The sequence goes on from NC_045556.1 coordinate 35,046,431, forward strand.
GCTTCCTGAGTTTTCTCCACCCAGTTGAAAGTTCATGATCTTGCCCCCACACCCACAAGTCCATCCCATGGTCCAATCTTCCACTGCAACGCTGGCAGCTTCCACCCATCCAGTTCCGGTCAAGTGCAGAGGTGCAGAGACAAAGGATGACTTTAGCTTTCTAGAAAGGGATTTTCATTTTGACAGCAACACATTCTACTCCTTACTATTCCCCTACCCAATCACAGCGCAATAAAATTGAAAGAGAGTGTGGCAGGCCAAAGATCCAGAAAGGAATATGTGCAGGCCTGACACAAGAGGCTAAGATGCTGAGCTTGTTGATCAGAAGCCGAGAGGAACATACGTGCCGAAATTTCAAGTTTGTAGGCTTTACAGTTCTGGAGATTTTATAATGAGTTAGTTCATTTAGGAGATATTCGATGACACGACCTTCCCTGAAGTGGACTGAGTCGAAAAGCTGGGTAAGGCTAGCACAAGGGGCGTGTCTTAACTATCTTTAATCAGACTCAGTCCAATCAGAAGGTGGACAATGTCCACCCATGTATGGATGCTGTCTCCACCCTGTTAGAAGAGGTAAGTACTAACACCCTTTTCAATGACCGACCCGGATTGGATCCTGTTTGATTCTCTCTCTGATGTTGAATATGGAAGATTTTTCTTCTGGCTAGGAACAGGGAGACCCCACCCACCACCCACCCCGGCTTCGAGCTTTTGACCGAGAAGAGCTGAACTCAAGCTTTTCCTGTGCGCTGCTTGGGGAATCCAAGCATGGGTTAACTTTGTCCATTAGCCTAGAGACTGAGTTATGCAAATTGCTGGCCACGCCTCCTCTGACTGGACTGGTTCAGTTTTTTAACTCAGTCCTGCCTAGAGGGACGCAAAATAATTCTCTCTGGGTTACTAGATGAATTCATCATTATTATTTTCACAAATTCATCATTATTATTTTCACAAATTCATCATTATTATTTTCACAAATTCATCATTATTATTTTCACAAATTCATCATTATTTTCACAAATTCATCATTATTATTTTCACAAATTCATCATTATTATTTTCACAAATTCATCATTATTATTTTCACAAATTCATCATTATTATTTTCACAAATTCATCATTATTATTTTCACAAATTCATCATTATTATTTTCACAAATTCATCATTATTATTTTCACAAATTCATCATGTGGCTCAAATGTTTTATCTTCCCATCTCCCATGTAGGGACGAGCTGAGAGATGCCAGGGAGAGCGCAGAAAGCAAGATCACCAGCTTGGAAGAACGCAGCCAAGAGCTGCAGTCCTATGCCCAACGCCTGTCAGAAGATCTGCAGAAGGTCAGTTGCGTGACGTTGGGGGTCCTGCTTCTTCACTCTTTCCATTGAGGCTGGCACTCTGATGGGGATAAAGTGGCGGGGGGGGGGGGAAGCATCAAAGATGGCATGCACAACCCTGCTTGAGGATATCCTTCTGTAATAAAATTCACTTCAGGGTTCCAAGTAACGCACTCATAGCAAACAGAACTCCGAAGCAGGTAGATTCCTCAAAGAAGAGTTTTATTGGATAGATCACATTGTCACGAGGCTGGTGAAGACCGACTCTACAGGTTCCTGTGGCTTTCACCTAATTAAAAGTTTTCCCCCTTTCCCCAAACAATCAGTCACATGGTCCAATCAGGGTGCTGTCCGGTTGCTTGGTAACTTCGCTCCTCCTCCCTTCAGCCCCCTGTGAGAATGTCCTTGGTTCCCAGAGCAAACTTTTGCTTTGGCTACAAAAACCTCAATTACCATATTTTTCGGGCCATAAGATGCACCACGATTTTGAAGAGGTAAATTTGAAAAAAAAAAGTTTTTGCACTCTGCAGGCCCGTTTTCCGACTTCCGGTACTTCTGGTAGGCCCATTTTTTGCCCTCCCCGGGCTGCAGAGGCTTTCCTCGAGCCTCTGAGTGGGCAAAAATGGCCTCTCAATTCAATTCAATTTATTAAATTTATATGCCGCCCTTTTCCCCCGAAGGGGACTCTCCCGGGCTCTGGAGGCTCTCCCTGAAGCCTCCTGCCACCGTGCCCACTCCATGCGTATGTAAATGCGCCTCCCACATGTGTGGCAGAAACCCGAAAATCAGCTGGCTGGTGGGAGGTGCACACACGTGCGTGGTGGAGCTGAGCTGAACAACGGCCGGCATGCCTGCAGAAAGGGCTTTGTGTGCCACCTGTGGCAGGTGTGCCATAGCTTTGCCGTCACGGCCCGAAAAGCATCCCAGGAACAGTTGACCTCAGATGTCCCGGAGTAGATCTTTTTTCTTAGAATACAGGAATGCAATAGCAGAGTTGGAAGGGACCTTGGAGGTCTTCTAGTCCAACCCCCTGCCTAGGCAGGAAACCTTATACCATTTCAGACAGATGGCTATCCAACATCATCTTAAAGGCTTCCAGTGTTGGGGCATTCAGAACTTCTGGAGGCAACTGATTAATTTTTCTCACTGTCAGGAAATTTCTCCTCAGTTCTAAGTTGCTTCCCTCCTGGATTAGTTTCCACCCATTGCTTCTTGTCCTGTCCTCAGGTGCTTTGGAGAATAGCTTGACTCCCTCTTCTTTGTAGCAACCCCTGAGATATTGGAAGACTGCTATCATGTCTCCCCTGGTCTTCTCTTCATTAGACTATACTAAATTAGACTACAACGGAGCTGGAAAGGACCTTGGAGGTCTTCTAGTCCAGCCCCCTGCTCAAGCAGGAGAACCTATACCATTTCAGATAAGTGACTCTCTAGTCTCTTCTTAAAAACCTTCAGTGATGGAGTGCCTATGATTTCTGGAGGCAACTTGTTCCCCTAATGAATTGTTCTAACTCTCAGGAAATTTTTCCTTAGTTCTAAGTAAATTTAAATTGTAAATTTAATGAATTTATATGCCGCCCTATCCCAAAGGACTCCGGGCAGCTTACAAAATACAGGACTAAAAAGATAAAAAAATTAAAATAAGGAGAGAACCAGATTAAATAGCAACACATCATACACTCAATCTAGGTGGGGCTGGACCTCATTCGTGGAGTCCACAGCCCCAGGCCTGCTGGAATAGCCAGGTTTTTGTGGTCTTTCGGAAGGCCGAGAGAGTGGGAAGGGTCTGGATCTCTGGGGGGTAGATCGTTCCACAGGGCTGGAGCAGCTACAGAGAAGGCCCTCCTTCAAGGAGCCGCCAGCCGGCATTGTCCGGTCAACGGCACCCGGAGAAGGCCCATCCTGTGAGATCTTATCGGCCGTTGGGAGGTATGTGGCAGGAGGCGGCCGCGCAGATATACGGGTCCTAGGCCATGTAGGGCTTTAAAGGTGATAACCAGCACCTTGAAGCGCGTTCGGAGACCGATAGGGAGCCAGTGCAGCTTGCGGAGGATAGGTGCAACATGGGTGAATCTAGGTACACCCGATATCGCTCGCGCGGCTGCATTCTGGACCAATTGTAGTCTCCGAACACTTTTCAGGGGCAGCCCCATGCAGAGCTTCTCTCCTTCATTAGTTTCCACCCATTGCTTCTTGGACTACACTCAGGTGCTTTGGAGAATAGTTTGACTCCCTCTTCTTTGGGGCAACCCCTGAGATATTGGAACACTGCTATCGTGTCTCCCCTAATCCTTCTCTTCATTAAACCAAACATACTCTTGAATCCCCTAGGCTCAGCTGGCTGCCTCTAGCGGGGAGAAGAACCTGGAGGTGTTGCAGGAAGAACACCGGTCCCTGAAGCTGGAATTTGAAGAGCAAAGGCAAAAGGTTAGAGATCTCCAGACACCTGGGCTCAAACGTTGAAAGCGAGTGGGGTTTTTGGAAGAAGGATTTCTCTTTCTTTACGTCCTTCTCCTTAGCTTTGGGCTCCAAGGAGCAGCCAGGCTGCAAATCGGACGAACCAGCAGGCCTCGTCTTATGGCCACGAATTGAGCCCCAAATTCCTGTCGCTAGGACGAGCGTCATCGTCAAGGGAGCTTTGTCCCGCGTTGCGACCTTTCTGGCCCCAGTCATTAAGTAAACCCCTGCGGTTCTTAAGTCAGTCACGCAGTCGTTAAGCGAATCTGGCTTTCCCGTGGACTTTGGCTTGTTGCAAAAGGTGGATCGCGTGACCCCGGGTAACACTGCGACCCGTCATAAATACGAATCGGTTGGCCATGTGTCTGAATTTTGAGCAGGTGACCTGGGGAATGTTGCAGCCGTCTTAAGTGCGAACACTGGTTCCAAGTCACATTTTTTTCAGTGCTGTTGTAACTTTGAACGGGTCACTAAACAGCGGTTGTAAGTCAAGGACCAGCTGTTTTTAATACACAAAACAAGTGTCGGGTGGAAAAAACTCAAAGTTTGGGTGGATGGAGCTCGTTCTCTGATGCACTTTGTACATGCCTTGATTCTCTTTCGCACTTGAGATGATGCCATGGGCATCCCATGGAGTCATTCATGGTGGAATGCAAGAAAGTGTTGTGGCAGAGTCGGACAGTGAGGAGGTTGGGGAGGGGCATGAGCCACTCCTGGACGCTGGGGAAGGCTCTGATGAGGGCTCTGTGTCGGAGGCAGAGAGGAGGCCAGGGCTGTATGCCAGTGATCAGTTGCCTTCGGAGTCGGACATCAGCTGAGGTGGTGCAGTGGTTAAATGCAGCACTGCAGGCTACTTAAGCTGACTGCAGTTCTGCAGTTCGGCTGTTCAAATCTCACCGGCTCAGGGTTGACTCAGCCTTCCATCCTTCCGAGGTGGGTAAAATGAGGACCCGGATTGTTGTTGGGGGCAATATGCTGACTCTGTAAACCGCTTAGAGAGGGCTGAAACCCCTATGAAGCGGTATATAAGTCTAACTGCTATTGCTATTGCTATCAGTGAGGAAGAAGAACAGCTGGAGCCTGTTCCCAGTGTGCCCATGCGCAGAGTGGCCAGAAGAAAAGAACAGCTCAGAAATCAGAGTAGACTTGGAAGTAAAACCACTGGTGGATGGTGAATGGCCCCTCCCAGAGGAAATAAAAGAGGAGCAAAAGGAGAGTGGGCTTTTGCAGGAAACAATTCAGGAGTGTGAAGATCTGTCCGTGAATCTCAGAGACTCTGTGCCCAGCCTTTCCTTGCACAGCACCTCATTGGGAAAATATTTACCTGGCAGCTTTCCAAGCTAGATAAGGTCTGTGATCATAAATACTCCTTTGAAAGACTGCTTGCCAGGCCTTTGCCTGAATGTGCATGAGAGGAATTCACATTTGTTTAATAAAAGGGGTTTTGTCGGGACCAGGACTCTGCTTTTGGGGGAAGCCTCCGTCACAACAGAAAGACAGAAGGCTGGAGAAGCTGGAACTGCTCTGCTTTGCAGAAGGAAGAAGACCCCGAAATGTCTTCCAGGCTGGAGAATGGAGACCTCCCCCCTCCTAATCAGGCAGGTTCGCCCAGCAGCCTCTCTAGCGGACGGGCTGCCAAGCATCTCTTCTCTGTTGCCCACAGATGGCTCTCCAAGTGGAGGAGAAGACCCAGCTGGTAGACCAACTGCAGGAAAAGGTAGCCCACTTGGAGAAGCGATTGGAAGGCAGCCTCTCCGGAGATGAACATTTTCAGGAGCTCTTCAGGGAGGTGAGTAGAGGGAGATTGGGACAGCGGGAAGAGATGAGCCACCGACGGAGAGAGCCTTAGAGGTCTTCACCGTCCAAACTCCACCTTGAGGCAGACACCTCAAGTGGACACGGTTGAATAGTCCCACACAAATTTGACACGTTGGCTAATAATTACGTTTTCCTCTTGGAAATCTGTTCTGGAGTCTCCATCAGCTTTTGAAATACAGAAGGCAGGGATGTCTTTGGGTTTTTTTTTTAGGACTGAGTAGGAAGTATATTTGCTGGAGCTTTCACGGGTCTTGGAAATGGACAAACTTAGTTTGAATTGTTCTATATTCATCCCCTCTGGGCAAATTTCATTCGGTTAGCCCGGTCCCCTTCGGCACATTTGCTTTCCAGAGATTGGGAATCTCCTTAGCATGTCAGCAAATTATATAGCAGCTGAAATCCAGTGCCTGGGATAGGGTGAATTTGCTGGTCTTCTGGTTATAATTTGGATAGGGTTAACAAGACAGCATGGGAAAAGGCATATAAAGGGCTTCTGAATTAATTCGCATAATTATTTTGTTATGGGTGTACTTTAGTGTTGTTAATTGGTTTGTGTTGTTGGTTGGCTCACCATCAGTTTCTGAGGGGTAATCTCTCCTCTCTTCTCCCCTGCTCTCCCTCTTTCCCTTTCTTCTTCTCTCCTCCCCTTGCTCCTTTTTCTCTTCTCTCCTCTGCTCTCCCCTCTCCTCCCCTCTCCCCCTTTCCCTTCTCTCCCCCTTTCTCTCTCTTCCCCTTTCCCTTCCTCTCTTCTCCTCTCCTCCCCTTGCTCCTTTTCTCTCTCCTCTTCTTTCCCCCTTTTCCTTTCTCTCTCTTCTCCTCCTCCCCCCTTTCCCTTTCTCTCTCTTCTCCTCTCCTCCCCTTGCTCCTTTTTTCTCTCCCCTCTTTCTCTCTCCTCTTTTCCCTTTCTTTCTCTCCTCCCCTTGCTCCTTTTTTTCTTTCTCCTCTCCCCCTTTCCCTTTCTCTCTCTTCTCCTCTCCTCCCCTTGCTCCCTTTTCTCTCCTCTCTTCTCCTCTGCTCTCCTCCCCTCTCCCCCTTTCCCTTCCCTCCCACTTTCTCTCTCTTCCCCTTTCTCTCTCCTCTCCCCTTTCCCTCTTCTCTCCCTCTTTCCCTTTCTCTCTTCTCCTCCCCTTGCTCCTTTTTTCTCTCTCCTCTCCTTTCCCCCTTTTCATTTCTCTCTCTTCTCCTCTCTTCCCCTTGCTCTTTTTTCCCTCCTCTCCCCCTTTCCCTTTCTTTCTCCTCTTTTCCCTTTCTTTCTCTCCTCCCCTTGCTCCTTTTTTTCTTTCTCCTCTCCCTCTTTCCCTTTCTCTCTCTTCTCCTCTCCTTCCCTTTCCCCTTCTAGAAAAGTGCTTTAGAGCAAAGCCTAGGAGACACTCGACAAGAGCTCCTGACGGCCCAAACCGCTCACAAGGAAAGCCTAAATCTCCTGGAATCTCAGGTAAGACCACGCAAAATCAACCTGGCCAGTCTGAGAGTCTCTATGCGTTCTACATGGGGCTGCCCCTGAAGAGTGTTCGGAGACTACAGTTGGTCCAGAATGCAGCCGCGCGAGCGATATCGGGTGTACCTAGATACACCCAGGTTATACCTATCCTCTGCGAGCTGCACTGGCTTCCTATCGGTCTCCAAACGCGCTTCAATGTGCTGGTCATCACCTTTAAAGCCCTACATGGCCTAGGACCCGGATATCTGAGAGACCGCCTCCTGCCACATACCTCCCAACAGCTGATAAGATCTCACAGGTTGGGCCTCCTCCGGGTGCCGTTGACCGGACAATGCCAGCTGGCGACCCCTCGGGGGAGGGCCTTCTCTGTAGCTGCTCCGGCCCTGTGGAACGATCTACCCGCAGAGATCCGGACCCTTCCCACCCTCCCGGCCTTCCGAAAGGCTACTAAAACCTGGCTGTTCCGGCAGGCCTGGGGCTGTTAACCTCACGAACGAGGTCCAGCCCCACCTAGGTTGAGTATATGGTGTGTTGCTTTTAAATCTGTTTGCTCTTTCCCTATATTTTAACTTTTTATTTTTACTTTTGTATTTTGTAAGCCGCCCGGAGTCCTACGGGATTGAGCGGCATATAAATTTATTAAATTACAATTACAATTAGTCTCGTTGGGCCGAAAAGGAACAGATTCCATTCATTGCTTATATTTCTGGGGGAAATTTTTGGCTTGATAAAAGGCGAAAGATTAATTTCATAGAAGAAGCCTTGAGTGCCCCTGGTTTGCTCTGGAGATATTTGGAGTGGCGAGATTCACTGAGCATGTACAGAGTTCCCTTTTGCTTGGACTTCAGTTTTAGATTCTTGGAGGCCAGTATAGATCAGTCCGCATTTTATCACCTGATTGCAATGTATGATTTTTTTTCTTTCTTTTTTTTTACTTGAAACTGGTGTTTACTTCCAATTTCTGGCCAAAAACAAATGCCCTTTGCGGACAAATGATGTTCTTCACAACTTCTGTAAAAAAAAGGCATGGTCCATCAGCTTAATAACCAACATGACTTACAACCATAATTCTGGACTCAATGATGGTCAAAGATCAAGGGGCTTTTGAGGGATGGAGACTGGGGCTCTGATACGAGACCTTCTACTTGCTTGCATTGTCCCTATTTACCTGAAGCAGAGCTGGTAGCAGATACGGACAGTGAGGAGGTTGGGGAGGAAGATGGGCCAGTCCTGGAGTCTGGGGAAGGCTCGGATGAGGGCTCTGTGTCGGAGGCAGAGAGGGGGCCAGGGCCGTATGCCAGTTATCAGCTGCCTTCAGAGTTAGACATCAGTGAGGCAGAGGAACAGCTGGAGCCTGTTCCCAGTGTGCGCATGCACAGACTTGCCAGACGAAGGGAATGGCTAAAGAACAGGGGTCCACTTGGAGTAAGGTGGATGATGAATGGCCACTCCCGGAGGAAATAAAAGAGGAGCAAAAGGGGAGTGGAGTTTGCAGGAGGCCATTACTTCCCTTCATTGGTTCGTGATTCTCTGAGACTCCTTGCCAAGTTCTGCAGATGTCGGCCTGGCAGTTCTCCAAGCCAGATAACCGTAAATGTGACCATAAATCCTCCCTGGAAAGACTTTGCTGGATGCGAATGAGCAGAATTCTCTGTCAATTAATAAATGGGGTTTTTGCCGGGACCAGGAGTTGGCTTCATGCTCTTGGGAAGCCTCAGTCACTTCCTGCCCTCTTCCTTGAGGGAAGGCTCAACTACAGGGATCTGTGTGTCGCTCTCCAGATCAGCCAGCTGAACTGCAGGTTGGCCACGGAGGAAGCGGTCCGGAGAGAGAACGAGGAATCCCTCCGCAGTCTCCAGGCGAGCAGATCGCAGCAGGTAAAGAGATGCTTTCCTCGACATCCTGGCTGGCAGGGCGGGAGGGAGCGATGGGCCAGGAGCCCAAGAAAGAACAGCCTCTTGTTTCCTTGTTTAGCTGCAGGATTTGGAACAAGCTCTTCAGCTCGCCGAGGAGGCTGTGGCCAGGAGCCAGGATGAGCTCAGGGGGAAAGAATTGCAGTTCCAAAAGCTGGTAAGTGGCCCGAGAGGTTCCCCGTCTGGCAATGGGGCTCAGAACGGGGCAGAGAGGAAAGATCCTCGACAGGCAGCGAGAAGATGCCAAAAGGATTTGTCTGGGCCTGAAGTGAAATAATCCTCAGGGATTCCAGGCGGATCAGGGTGCAGGTTCCCTTCCAAGGCTTTCCCGAAACCTTTGGGTTTCTTTCTCAGGGCCTTTCTTTCAAATTCTCCTTCTAAGCAGTTATGCACCTCCCGGAGTGCTAGAGTTGCTTCCTTTTCCTTTTCTTTCCCCTCTTTCTTTTCTTTCCCTCTTTCTTTCCCTTTTTCTCTTTCTTTCCCTTCCCTTTCCCTCTTTATTTTCTTCTTTTTCCTTTCCTCTCCCTCTTTCTTTTCTTTTTCATTTTCTTTCCCTCTTTCTTTTCTTCTTCCTTTTTCTTTTCATCCCTTTCCCTTCCTTTCCCTCTTTCTTTTCTTTTCCCTTTTCCTTTTTCTCTTTCCTTCCCTTCCCTTTCCCTCTTTATTTTCTTCCTTTTCTTTTTCCTTTTCTTTCCCTCTTTCTTTTCTTTCCCTCTTTCTTTTCTTTCCCTCTTTCTTTCCTTTTCTTTCCTTCACTTCCCTTTCCCTCTTTATTTTCTTCTTTTTCCTTTCCTTTCCCTCTTCCTTTTCTTCTTCCTTTTCTTTCCCTCTTCCTTTTCTTCTTCCTTTTCCTTTTCTTTTTTCTTTCCTTTCCTTCTTCCCTTCCCTTTTCCTTTTCTTTTCCTTTTCTTTTCCTTTCTTTTCCTTTCTTTTCCTTTCCCTCTTTCTTTTCTTCTTCCTTTCTCTTTCTTTTCTTTTTCCTTTTCCTTTTCTTTCCCTCTTTCTTTTCTTTTCCCTTTCTTTTCCTTTCTCTTTCCTTCACTTCCCTTTCCCTCTTTATTTTCTTCCTTTTCTTTTTCCTTTCCTTTCTCTCTTTCTTTTCTTCTTCCTTTCTCTTTCTTTTCTTTTTCCTTTCCTTTCCCTCTTTCTTTTCTTCTTCCTTTTCCTTCTTTTTCCTTTCCTTTCCTTTTTTCCTTCCCTTCCCTTTTCTTTTTCCTTTCCTTTCCCTCTTTCTTTTCTTCTTCCTTTTCCTTTTCTTTTTTCTTTTCTTTCCTTCTTCCCTTCCCTTTTCCTTTTCTTTTCCTATCCCTCTTTCTTCTTCCTTTCCTTTTCCTTTTTCTTTCCCTTCCCTCATTTAACACCTTTCTTTCTCTGTCCTCTTCCTCTCCTCTCCTCAGCAAGTGGATCTGGAGTCCGAGCAGACCAAATCCCGGGAGGGCCTCTCTTCCATGCAGTCCCAGTGGATGGACCAAGTGAAGCAGCTGGAAAAGCAGGTTTCTGACCTTGAAGCTGCCCAGGCGTTGGAAAGGGAAGCTGTCCAGGAGAAGTCCGTGAGTGCGCTTTTTCCCCTTGGCCCTTCCGGCTGATTTCACTTTCAAAGCTCTCCGTGACACCCCAAATCCTCAAAAGCCCCATCATCCTGCGGAATAAGCATTGATGGTGTGGAGGAAGGCTAAGGGTACGGAAAAGGGCCTCCTGCCCAAACTTCCCCTCCTGCTTTAGCTTTTGGGGTGAGCTTGGGGACCTCAGGAAGAGGGCAAATTCTGTGCCCCGCAGGGATTTATGTCATGTCTTCCTCTTCCTACGCAGAGCCGGCTGGAGAGAGAAAACGCCAAACTGAAGGACAGATGTGGAGGTTTAGAAAGTTCCTTAAGACGAGAGGAGTCTGAATTGGAAAGAGCCAAGGTGGGAGCCATGACTTATAATCGTGGTGGGGCCTGTGTCCGGCCTGCCACAGCTGGATTTGTGCCCTTTGTGGGTCATCCACCCCAAACCCTTCAGATGCTATTTTCATTGTCCACCTCTGTCATTCTATAAGAATACCTGCTGCTTAAGGACTGAAGATACTTGTCCATTCACTCACCCATTTATCCATTTGTCTGTCCACTCTTTCTTCCCCTTGCCCCTCTCACCGTCTTCGCTCCTCAATCCATCCACCTATGTCTGTGTAGATCAGTGGTCACCAACTGGTGGTCCGCGAGAAAATTTTGCTGGTCCGCAGAAAAATGATTTGCATTTTTTATATGGCACTAAATCGGATCCCCAAACTACGCCCCCTGGGACGGATACGTGCAATGAACGCTTGTGTTGCTGCAGAGAGTCTCCCCCTTCGGGGTCTTTTTGTGTGGGTCAAAGTGGGGCAGAGGTTCCGACTTGGGGTCTGCTTCAGCCTCCTGGTGGGGGGCTTTGGGCGAAGGCTGGAGGGAAGAGCCGCTGGTGGCGAAGAACCAGAGGGCCTCGTTCCAGTGGAATTGCATCATGGCCTGGAACTGGCTGACTATCTCAGCCTGCTGAGCCTCCAGGCGCCGGCACCTGGCCTTGCACTCCCGCAGGCCTTCCCTCTGCTTGGAAAGCCTATGCTCCTAGTCCTCACTGTGGTTAGTCAAAGACTACCGTTCTGATCTGTGGCACGAGGGAAGCGTCTCTCCTGGTTTGAGTCAGAGTGTATTTCTGGGAGGAGGCGATCTTCTCCCCCTCCTGCTTGCAGTTACTGGGAACCATCTGCCTTCTAAGCCCAGAATTCTTTCTTTGCTTGGCAGGCGCAGCTGAGCAGCCAGACTGAGGTCATCCAAGCCTTGGAGGAGACACAGAAACAGAGCAAGTCTCTGCAGCAGCAGGTAGGGAGTGTATAACAATGGCAATAGCCCTTAGACTTATATACCGCTTTACAGTGCTTTACAGCCCCTTCTAAGTGGTTTACAGAGTCAGGAGAGAGAGAGAGAGAGAGAGAGAGAGGGAGGGAGGGATAGATAGATAGATAGATAGATAGATAGATAGATAGAAGCACATACTTATATACCACTTTACAGTGGTTTACAGCCCTCTCTAAGTGGTTTACAGAATTAGCCTCTTGCCCCCAACAATCTGGGTCCTCATTTGACCCATCTTGAAAGGATGGAAGGCTGACTGCAATTCGGCAGTTCGAATTTCATCAGGCACAAGGTTGACTCAGCCTTCCATTCTTCCAAGGTGTGTAAAATGAGGACCCAGATTGTTGGGGGAAAGAGGCTGACTTTGTAAACGGCTTAGAGAGGGCTGTAAAAGCACTGTGAAGCGGTATATAAGTCTAAGTTTATTGCTATAATACCAACAGTGCTTAAGAGTGACATCCCGTTCTGACAGCGGACAGATTTCTTCTTCTTCTTCTTCTTCTTCTTCTTCTTCTGGTCAGGTTGCGGATCTGACCTTGTCGTTACGGGAAAAGGAGCAACAGATTGCAGCCAAAACGGACAGTCTCCTGAAACGGGAGGAAGAGGCAAAATCCTTAAGGCAAGGTGAGACCGTTTGCCAGCACCAGTCCAGAGAGCATTTATTTGTTTGCTCCTCTCAACATCTGCCATTCTATGTGTCTGCCTTCTCACTTCTACAGAGCTCCCCCTTAGCATGCAGCGTTGAGCATGATTAGCATCTATTTGGGTTTTTTAATTTGTGAAGCTCTTAAATTGGAGGTGGCTGTGACTGTTTACTAGTGTGTATGTTGTGGGATCAAATGCAGGGCCTAAAAATTCATAATCAACGCCCACCGCAGAAATTATTCAGTGCACACTGGAGAAATTTCTTCCAGAAAAGAATGGGAAGGATTCCTACAGACAAAAGAATGAACTCATATTTATTGTTATGGCCCTGTGGAGCTGGGAGCAGTGAGGAGGTTGGGGAGGAACATGGGACAGTCCTGGGGGCTGAGGAAAGCTCAAACGAGGGCTCTGTGTTGGAGACAGAGAGGAGCTAGTCAGTATCAAGGAAGGACAGCTGGAGCCTGTTCCCAGTGTGCGCATGCGCAGAGCTGCCAGAAGACAAGAGCAACTAAGAAAGCAGGGTCGACTTGGGAGTAAAGCCACACCTTGGCAGTGATTGGCCCCTCCTATAGGAAACAAAAGAGGAGCGAATGGGGAGTGGAGTTTGCAGGAAACAATTTGTCATTTCAAGAGTGGAAAGTTCTATTTGTGACTTGTGACTCTGTGCCAAGTTTTGCCTTGCCCTGCCATTTGGAAACTTGTTATCTGGCAGCTCTCCAAGCGAGATAAGGTGCGTGTGGATAAACATTCCTTTGAAAGGCTGTTTGTCAAGCCTTGCGGACTGTCAATGAAAGGAATTCACAAGTCCTGTAAATAAAAGGGGTTTTGCCGGGACGAAGACTCTGCTTCTTGCTTTCTAAGGAAGCCTGGGTCAGAACATTTATAAACTTCAGAAAAGGAGGGGAAAAGGATAGCCATAAATATGCATAGGTTAATAGAGGATTTAAACATAAATATTCCTAATCAGCAAACCTTAAGTTAAGTCCCCACCGTCTACAGTTACTGCCCTTAAGAAAGTTAAACTACATCACAGGGTGTCCTAAAGATGAAGCTGCGTCCTTTGGACGCTGCCTTCCTTCATCCCACCGTGATGGGAGCCCAGAAGTGGCTTCTCCCCAACTCAGGGTTCACTCTGTCCCTTTTTCTCCAGGCCATGATCTCCTTTTGCTGCAGATGCACCAGTTGCAATCCAGCCTCGAGGCGTGCCAGGGCCAGGCGGCGGAGAAGGAAGCCGCCCGGCAGGAGCAGCTGCGGGTTCTCCAGACGCAGCTCCAGGAACAGCGAGAGCGGCTGTTCGCCAATGAGAAGCAAGTGAGCGGATTTCATCCACAGGGGATTCCGATTCTGTATCTCTCTTTTTTTTTTTTACTCTTTAAAGTTTTTTAAATTTATTTTTCCAAATTTTGAATATACCGTATTTTTCGGAGTATAAGACGTGCCTTTCCTCCCTCCCTAAAAGAGGGTGAAAATTTGGGTGCGTCTTATACACTGAATGTATAAGCCCCGGCCACCCACCATCCCACACCCGTTGGCCTCTGCCTCCCAGCAATTTACCTCCTTGCAGCAAAGGGGGAAAATGGGGCTTGCAGAGGCTGCAATAGGCTATAACAGTGCTTGCAGCCTGAAACAGCTGATGATCGAGAAGCTTTTAAAATGAAAGTGAAACTTGCTGTACGCTCCAGGTGGCAAATTGCTGGGAGGCAGAGGCAGATTTTTTTTTTCTTGTGCTAATCAGGCTGTTTGCTGCAAAAAGTTAAGTCAATAACTATAAATGCCTATAGACTGTTCAGATTATTAGACATATTTTAAAGACTGCTTTATTGTTGTTCGAGACAGCTTCAGTGTAAAGTCCTGTGGACTTCCCAAAGGTTGGGTTACTTTGCAGGAAGCTGCGCTTGTCTTAACACTCTCTGAGAACCATCGTGGTTCCTTGGGGTTTTATCTGGTGTGGAATCTCCTTGAAACAGTTGAAAGGACTGCACTGTAAATTGGGGATAGGAGGTGTCGAATTATTGCCCCCCTCCATTGAGAGAAGGCAGTTCAATTCTTAACTGTTCTGACCGAGGCTTCCCAAGATCATGAAGCCGACTCCTCATCCCCATAAAACCTCCTTTTATTTAGTTTAAAGGGAATTCCTCTCCAGCAAAGTCCCGGCCTTTGAGTCTTTCAGGAGATTTCACAACTACAGACCTTTATCAGGCTTGGAGAGCTGCCAGGCCGATATCTTCCAAACTCCATGCTGTAGCAGCAATTACTTGGCAAGAAGTCAGGAACAGATCTTCACTCTTATTAAGATTGTCTCCTTCAAACCCCACTCCCCTTTTGCTCCTCTTTTATTTCCTCTGGGAAGGCCATTCATCGTCCACCTGTGGCCTTACTCCCAAGTTGACCCCTGTTCTTTAACTGTTCCCTTCATCTGGCAACTCTGCATGCGCACACTGGGAACAGGTTCCAGCTGTTCTTCTGCCTCACTGATGTCTGACTCCAAAGGCAGCTGATAACAGGCAGACTGCCCTGGCCCCCTCTCTGCCTCTGACGCAGAGCCCTCACCAGAGCCTTCCCCAGACTCCAGGACTGGCCCATCTTCCTCCCCAACCTCCTCCCTGTCCGAATCTGCTGCCAGCTCCACTGGAGGGCCACAACAATAACATAGAAGG
Organism: Thamnophis elegans; assembly: GCF_009769535.1. Classification (NCBI taxonomy): domain Eukaryota; kingdom Metazoa; phylum Chordata; class Lepidosauria; order Squamata; family Natricidae; genus Thamnophis; species Thamnophis elegans. The sequence goes on from NC_045556.1 coordinate 35,061,568, forward strand.
ACTCTTCAGCCCTTTTTTCAAACCAATGGTCCCCTCTATCCAAAATGTGGACTTTGCTGACCTTTATCTTTCGAATGCAGACAGGGCGCTGAATCTTGTCCTGGTGGCGTTCGATCGCCTACGTTGTGCCACTTGCTCGTGAAAGGGTTGCTTTTTTTAAAAAAAATTCAGAACGACTGAACTCTGTTCCTTCTCGCCGGCCAGGCTGCCGTGTTGGAACTCACATCGATCGCTTTGGAAGACCAGTTGCACCTTTCGGAAGATGGAGAGCCGGAACCCAACGGAGAACTGGTTTCCTCCGATGCCGTCCAACTCCAGAAGGAGAACCGAGACCTGGAGCAGCAGATAGTGGAAAAAAACAAGGTGAGTGTCAGAGTTTTGGCAGCATGAGCGTTATTATGAGATAAACCCAGGAGCAAAACACAGCACCCAGAGCCTTTAGATGATTAATAGTGGTTTATATACAAATATATACAGACATACACACGGTAGATAAATCCCTTACCACTCAGCTACGGACACAAGGAGAGAAAGGAAATACATGACGAGAGAGAGAGAGAGAGAGACAGACAGACAGACAGAGAAAGATAGAGAAAGACAGAAAGTGAGACAGAGAAAGACACACACACACACACACACACACACACAGAACGCCTTTGCTTGTCGGGAGGTCACAAAAGGGGGTCACGTGGGACACTACAGCTGTCGTAAATGTGAGTCAGTGACCAAGCGTCTGAATTTTGATCTCGTGTGAAAAATGTCATTTTTTTAGTGCTGTTGAAATCATGAGTGGTCACTGAACAAACTGTCATAAGTTGAGGGCTATCTGTTTTCTTTTCTTTTTTTTTTAATGGAGGGAAATTGACCCTTTCCTTAACAAAAATAAAAAATAGCAGCTTGGGCCACCAATTTGCTCAGTTCTTCTTGTCCTGCTTTCTGAAGGGAATGCTCAGTAACTTCTTCTTTTTTGAGGGGGGAGGGAAATCTTTGGAAGTTTCGGGGACTCAAGATCTCCTCCCCCCACTTTCCCCCCCCCCCTCCCTCTCCCACTAGATGATAAAACAGCTGCAGCAGAGAATGGCAGAGCTCAAAAAAACCTTGCAGAAGGAACTTGTGAGTATCAACCTTTCTGGATAAAATGTATTCGCGGTGGCGCAGTGGTCAGAGCGCAGTACTGCAGGCTACTTCTGCTGACTGCTGGCTGCCTGCAATTTTTTATAAATTTTTTTTATATTTTTTATAAAAATAATAGTGGTGAGTTTTTATATTACAAAATTATATACTGTATACACACATGTATATAGATCTATATTTATAATAAAAAAAAATTAAATAACAATTTTCTTTTGCATGGATTATGTAGATTGACACCACAATGTTTGAATAGAAAGGAATAGAATAGAATAGAATAGAAAAAGAAAAGAAAAGTGGAATGGAATGGAAGAATAGAACAGAATAGAATATAAAAAGTGGAGTGGAATGGAATGGAAGAATAGAATAAGAATATAAGAATAGAATAAGAATAGAATAGAATTCTTTATTGGCCAAGTGTGATTGGACACACAAGGAATTTGTCTTTGGTGCCTATGCGCTCAGTGTACATAAAAAGAAAAGATACATTCGTCACAAATCATAAGTTACCAGCCTTAATGATAGCCATAGGGTACAAATATGCAATCAAATTATATTATGCAATCAAATTATATTAGGAAACAATCAATATAAATCGTAAGGATACAAGCACAAAGTTAACAGTCCTGCAGTCATAAGTGGGAGGAGATGGGTGATAGGAATGATGAGAAGACTAATAGTAATAGTAATGCAGACTTAGTGAACAGTTTGACAGTGTTGAGAGAATTATTTGTTGAGCAGAGTGATGGCGTTGGGGGGAAAAACTGTCCTTGTGTGTAGTTGTTCTGGTGTGCAGTGCCCTATAGTGTCATTTTGACAGCAGGAGTTGAAACAATTGATGTCCAGGATGCGAGGGGTATGTAGATATTTTCGCAGCCCTCTTTTTGACTCGTGCAATGTTACAGGTCCTCCATGGAAGCTTCCGGAGTTGGCACAGAAAGAAAGTTTGATAGCACAGGGCCCTGATATTGACATTGATATTGATACTGACACAGCCTTTGCATTCTGCATGATGCTCGTCTCCCTCTTGCTCTTTCAACCCAGCTCTTATTTTTCTCCCTTCAGAAAATTAGACCTGATGGTGAAGTCCCTGAAGTGCCCACGGCTGGTTTGACTGTAACAAACAACTCAGATCTGGGCGATTCCCGAGAGATCAACTTTGAGTATCTGAAGCATGTGGTGCTAAAATTTATGTCCTGCCGGGAATCGGAGGTAAAGGGGAATGTGTGTGGGTGTATGTATATATGTATATGTATATATGTATGTATATATGTGTATATGTGTGTGTGTGTGTGTGTGTATACTTTGTGTGTATGTGTATATGTATGTATATATGTATATATGTATATGTATGTATATATGTGTTTGTGTATGTATGTATGTATGTATGTATGTATGTATGTATGTATGTATGTATGTATATACACACACTAGCCAATCTGTGGTTGTCTGGGTATTTATTTATAGGGGGAAAATGTCTGGACCAAACATAATTTCTAATGTTGGATTCCCCCCCCCCCTTACTAGAAGGAGCCCCTTGTGGAGTGCTGTGAAGCCATTACCACGGCAACTCCACTGCATTGTACAGTAGAAGCCATTTTACGGCAGTATGGTAGAAGCCATTTTAAGGCACAACAGGCTGTATCGTAACAGAATACACGCTCGGGGGAGTTAGGGGTGTCTCCCCCCCCCCCCCCCCAGTATTTGTTTGCAGAGAGTAAGTCATCTGTGTACCAAGTTTGGTTGAAATTGCTTGAGGTGTTATGCTGGAAGATACACACATACAGCTGTTTTTATATATATATACACACACACACACATACATACATATATATATATGAAAGAAAGGAGGAGGAGGAGGAAGAAGAAGAAATAAAGACAGACAGGCAGACAGACAGACAGACATTCTGGCGTAGTAGGGAATAGATTATTTTATATAACATAATGTACTAAAAAAAAGAGCCAAAAGAAAACATAAGCTATTTGGAATGAGATAAAGAGTCAAGAAGAATTAAAGAACTTCCAGAGAAAGTATCTATTTCTCAACCAATTAAATTGATTACAAACACCTTTATCAAGAGAAATGAAATAAAAATGAGTTATGTAAAGCCAAAACAAAAACAAAAAAAGGTCTGAGTTTGCAAATAAACCAGGGAAGTGGCCAGCATATAAATTACACAACGAAAAAGAAAACTATATTAAAATTACAAGGGGGAGATTCTATATTAATGGATAGTGAGGTAGCACAAAAAGCATTTTATGGATATTATTCCTACTTGTATAAAGGAAGTGACATCTCTTTAGACACAATAGATGAATGTCTAGAGATTTGCATAAAACAGAAAAAAACCTCTATTCATGATTTATGGTTTTGATGATTAGACAGGATAGATTATAAAGAGTTATGCCATAGCATAAGTTAAGAGGTAAATTTATAATTATACAGATAATTGCTGTAAAAAAGAACTTACTTTTTTCTTTCTTTTTTTTTTTCTGTTTTTTTTTTTTACCAAGTTTGGTTGAAATTGCTCAAAGCGTTCCACACATTTCAAAAGTTGGAACATTTACAGTAAGGTTTAGGTTTTTTTAAGTCAAAGATTGAAAGGCAATCGTGCTTTTAAATTTGGGCACATTTATAATTTATGTACCTGAAAAATGACCCCCAAACCTCTGCTGGGAATATAGAAGAGAAATCGATTTTATTTTATAATGCTTAAGAGCTGGTTGGTTTTCTAGTCAAGCTTTCTCTCGCTTATGTTCCAATTTACATTGTGTAAAATAGAAAAGAATAGAATTCTTTATTGGTCAACTGTGATTGGACACCCAAGGAATGTTCCGGGTTTTGATCGCCTGATCTCTCCCGTGGCGTTTCAGGCCCTTCATTTGATCAAGGCTCTGTCTGTGCTGCTCAACTTCTCCCCAGAGGAAGAAAACATGGTTAAGGAAACCTTGGAGTACAAGGTAAGGGGCTTGAGGATCCTCGGACACACACCTGGTATGAAATGAGGTTCATCCTGAGCACTTAACACACTCCCCAAAATAGCAATAGCCCTTAGATTTATATACCGCTTCACAGTGCTTTTTACAGCCCTCTTTTAAGCGGTTTACAGAGCCAGCCTCTTGCCCCCCAACAATCTGGATTCCCCATTTTACCCACTTCAGAAGGATGGAAGGCCGAGTCAACCGTGAGCTGGTCAGGATCGAACTACTGGCATTTGGCAGTGAGTTACTTACATTCTAACCACTGCCCTTCGTTCCTTTGTTCCTTCCTTCCTGACCCCTGTTCTTTAGCTGTTCCCTTCGTCTGGTATTCTGACAGAGGCCTCCCAAGAGCAGGAAGCAAACTCCTTGTCCTGACAAAAACCTCTTTTATTAATTTCCTATGAATTCTGCTCATTCACATCCAGCAAAGTCTTTCAAGGGAGGATTTACGGTCACAGACCTTATCTGGCTTGGAGACTTGCCAGGCTGATATCTGCAAAACCTGGCAAGGAGTCTCGGAAAGTCACAAACCCATGAAGCGAACTAATGGCCTCCTGCAAACTCCACTCCCCTTTCGCTTCTATTTTATTCCCTCTGGGAGGGGCCATTCACCGCCCACCTGTGGCCTTCCTCCCAAATCGACCGCTGTTCTTTAGCTGTTCCCTTCGTCTGGCAACTCTGCGCATGCGCACACTGGGAACAGGCTCCAGCTGTTCTTCTGCCTCACTGATGTCTGACTCCGAAGGCAGCTGATAACTGTCAGACGGCCCTGGCCCCCTCTCTTCCCCCGACACAGAACCCTCATCAGAGCCTTCCCCAGACTCCAGGAGCGGCCCATGTTCCTCCCCAACCTCCTCACTGCCATCTCTGCTGGCGGGCCACAACAATTTCATTCCCACCCCTTAAGCAAGGAGGAAGTTTCAGAGAGCCGCTCGACCTCCGCCTAATTCCGGCGCCCTCCCTCTTTCAGATGTCCTGGTTCGGCTCCAAGCCCCATCCCAGAGGGAGCGTCCGTCCGTCTGTCTCCAACCCGAGGATGATGTGGTCCTGAAGTTTTAACCAAGATGTTCTGCTCCGGTTGTTGGGTTTGGTGGTGGTGGTGGGTGGGTGGGGGTGGTTTGTTGTTGTTGCCGTTTTCCATGAAAAGATGCACCCAACAACGGTGGTTTTGATGGCGGTGGCCACCGCGTGCCACGGACTCGGAGAGGGAAGAGGAGGAAGACGTTTGCAGAGTTGACTTATACAAGGGGGCCACTCTTGCCACTGATTTGTGGGCCGAAAGAGTTACCATAAGTGGTGTCTTGGTGCCTTTGGGCTTTTGTAGGCTACCAAACATCTCCAGCGATGTGCAGCAGGGACACAGAAGTCTTCCCAAACTGCCTGGTGGCATTTAATCCTTGAGATGAAAAGCGTTACCCATCTTCCCACATAGGTACCAACTCCGCCACCCCCTCAAGTCTATTAACACTACACCATGGAAGTTTACTAACAGGTGCAGTTGTGAGCGCCAACGGTTTGGGTGTGTGTGGGTGTGTGTGTGTGTGAAGCAGCTCTCAATAACTTTCCACCTGGCCGGTTTTATCGGTCGTTTTTTGTTTTTAAAAGAAAAAAGAAACAGTTTTAAACAGGGCTTTCCGCAGAGGTATGGGTGGCAAAGGGAAGGATTAGCCCCCCCTTTTCCCCTCGTTTGCAGGAAAAGGAAACCACGGACGAACGGAGCGTGGCAGCAAAAATCATAAAACCCCTCGACGGTTTTTTTTTTCCTTTGCATTGTGCACGGTAAAAAAAGTGGGTTTTTTTTTTTAATGGTTAGACAGGCTAATTGCAGCCCTGCTCCTCCTTCGCCGATTTAAACCTGTAGGGCTGCTTCCCGCCCCACTTCTTTTCTTAAAACAAATTCACATTTGCACCCCAGCTTTGTTTGAACTTAAAAGAACAGTGTTTTTACCCCCTTCCCCCTAAAAAAAACCCCAACCGAAGCAAACACTTTTAGCGAATAAAACTGCAGTGTTTTTACAAACTATTTAGAGTCGGGCTAAAAAAAACAACGGTGCCAGCGGTTGGTTAAAACAAACAAACAAACAAACCCTCAATCTCTGCTAATTGCAGTCCCCCCAACCACTATTTCCCTCCCCTCCCCGCGCATTGCTAAGCAACGAGTATCTTTTGAACCAGCTGGGTAGTAGGCTGGGCCGCCTTTCGATTTGACGGAATGAAACGGAATGAAAGGCCGCCCAGATTCCCACCAAGATGGGAATTTCAAGTATTCTGCAGAAACCCTCTCAAAAGAAGAGCTTCCGCTCGCCGTTCTCTTGAACGGTGAAAAGCTGGCCGAGCAAATCGGGAGGGTCGTAGCAACGAATGCACTTTTGCTTCCTTGTACATAGAGAAGGTTAAAAACTACCCCGCCCCTCTGGGCGTTATGTCTATAGGAAAAGCCTTGGTGGCTTGCCACTCACTCTGTGTACATAACGGACTCTCTTAACGATGGATGTGATGGCTTGAGTGAGACCCAATTTGTGGTACAATACAATTTTTTTTCTCTTGGAATTAACCTTGGGCTTCTTTGCTTGTTCCTTTGGCGAGATGCCTTCAGGACTGGAAGCCCTGGCTGGGGGTGGAGGGGAGGGGGCTCCCCTGAACGCGTAGGTTGGTCAGTGCCCCTCAAAGAGTAATAAAGAGGATTAGGCGCAGTGGTCTCCAACCTTGGCAGCTTTAAGATCTGTGGACTTCAATTCCCAGAGTTCCTCAGCCAGCTTTGCTGGCTGAGGAACTCTGGGAGTTGAAGTCCACAGGTCTTAAAGTTGCCAAGGTTGGAGACCACTGGATTAGGGGACTGGAAGCTAAACTATATGAAGGAACTGGGTATGTCTAGTTTAATGAGAAGGACCAAGGGAGACATGATAGCAGTCTTCCAATATCTCAGGGGCTGCCCCAAAGAAGAGGGAGTCAAGCTATTCTCCAAAGCACCTGAGGGCAGGACAAAAAGCAATGGGTGGAAACTAATCAAGGAGAGAAGCAACTTAGAACTAAGGAGGAATTTCCTGAGAGAGAGAACAATTAATCAGTGGAACAACTTGCCTCCAGAAGTTGTGAATGCTCCAACACTGGAGGTTTTTGAGAATATGTTGGATAACCCTTTGTCTGAAGTGGTGTAGCGGGTTGGACTAGAAGACCTCCTAGGTCCCTCCCAACTCCTATAAAAGGAGGGCGAATCGGACATCTTCAACCTGGCCAAACTTGATTGGGGGGGGGGGGGAGGCGAAGGAAAATGCAGCCTGTTGGAATCCAATTCTGCTCTTCCTCTGCTATCATTTGCAAAATACGTTTATTTTAGCTTCACACAGAGGAGGTCACCTATTGATCTACGCCCACCCCACCCCACTGCATTGGTCGAGTTTTACGGTCACCATTAACGGTGTAATTTGGGACACAGTGTCTCCGCAGCTAAGACTTGGAGCTTGTCGATCAGAAAGGTCAGCAGTTTGGCGGTTCGAATCCCTAAAGTGAGCTCCCGTGACTTGTCCCACCTTCTGCCAACCTAGCAGTTTGAAAGCAGGTCAAAAATGCAAATAGAAAATTAGGAACCACCTTTGGTGGGAAGGGAACAGCGTTCCGTGCGCCTTCGGCGTTGAGTCATGCCGGCCACATGACCATGGAGACGTCCTCGGACAGTGCTGGCTCTTCGGCTTTGAACAGAGATGATCACTGCCTCCTAGAGTTGGGAACGACTAGCACAGATGTACGAGGGGAACCTTTCCCCTTAACCTGTTTAAGGAACCCACTGCCTCTCTCTTTGTGGAAGACAGAGCAATCAGCCAGTTTAAAGTTAATTCTCCAAGAACTTTTATTTTAATTACAGAGTAGCAGGCACTTTACATGAAACTGACGTCCGCCCGGCGATTCTTAACTATGTACAAAAAAAAAAGGCCCTCTCGCATGAGAACGCCTGCCTTCCCTTAAACACCTTAACAGCTTTGCTTGACACCGTAACTGCCACCCCCTCCCCATGATCTCCCCCACCCACACCGCAAATGTCTTTAAATTAAAGTTTCACACCCACGCGCGCACACACACACACATTCAGTGGGCCAGAGCAGCAGCAGCAGCAGCAAGCCCGTCTTCGTTCAGGAAACGGGCATCTGGATGCCAACGCAAAATCACACACACACAAACACACAGTTTCCCTCTACTGCCACGCAAAATGGCAGGCTGCCTCCCCTCCCGCTGGCTCCGAGTCCTTCAGTCGGAAAACGAACGCAGCTTCAGCATTCTCCCTGCGCCTTCCTTCTTTCCTTCTCCCAACTGTGTTGAGTGGGAAGCTGCCGGTCGTATAGGTGTCACCGAAACGTGGAGGGCTCTTCCCAGCTCCCGAAAAATGTTCTTGGTGTCCCCGGCTTTTTAAACCGTTTTCCGCGCGGTGAGAACCCGGACGATGGATCCGAGTCCGCCTATTGCTAACGCCTGAGAAGAGAAACGGGAAAATTAGTGGCTGCGGCATGTCAGCCGACTCCCCAAACGATCCTACCTATCATCCACTGAGGCAGGATTTTTTTTTTAATATAGCAAAACTCCAAAGTACTTTTAGAGTTGAAGTATAGAAGGATCTTGACGAGCCTTTGAACATTGGGCGCTATCTAATAAAATGAAATTCATGGGTGAATAAAAGTCAGGTTCTACATTTAGGCAAGAAAAACAAAATGCACAGGTACAGCATAGGTGGTACCTTGCTCAATAGGAGTAACTGTGAGAGGGATCTTGGAGTCCTAGTGGACAACCATTTAAATAGGAGTCAGCCGTGGGCAGCAGCTGCCAAAAAAGCCAACACAGTTCTAGGCTGCATCAACACAGGGAGGGAATCAAGATCACGTGAAGGGTTAATACAACTTTATAAGGCCTTGGTAAGGCCACACTTGGAATAGTTTATCCAGTTTTGGTCACCATGGTGTAGAAAAGATGGGGAGACTTTAGAAAGAGTGCAGAGAAGAGCAACCAAGAGGATGAGGGGACTGGAGGCTAAAAGATATGAAGAACGATTGCAGGAACTGGGTATGTCTAGTTTAATGAAAAGAAGGACTAGGGGAGACATGATAGCAGCGTTCCAATATCTCAGGGGTTGCCCCAAAGAAGAGGGAGTCAAACTATTCTCCAAAGCACCTGAGGGCAGGACAAGAAGCAATGGGTGGAAACTAATCAAGGAGAGAAGCAACTTAGAACTAAGGAGAAATTTCCTGACAGTGAGAACAATTAACCAGTGGAACTCCTTGCCTCCAGAAGTCGTGAATGCTTCAACACTGGAAGTTTTAAAGGTTGAATAACCATTTGTCTGAAGTGATGTAGGGTTGCCTGCCTAGGCAGAGGGTTGGACTAGAAGACCTCCAAGGTCCCTTCCAACTCTATTCTACTTTCCATGCAGCTGCCTTTTCCTAGGACCCCCATTGTGCCTAACAAGGGTGATGCAGCAATTACGGCTTTATTTAACGCATTGATACACGTCGTCCCTCTCGCTGTCCGACAAGCTTCTTCAGCTCTGAGGAAGAGCCAAAGAGGCTTCTTGGGTGAGAAGTGAAGGAAGGAAGGACCAGAAAAAGTCCAGTTGCCTCCTGGAGGGGGGAAAAAGCACCTTTGGGGACCACCACAACCTGATGGAGGGCTGAAAATCTCCATAGACAAGTACCGTATTTTTCAGAGTATAAGACAGACCTTTTCCCCTCAAAAAAAGAGGCTGCAAAACCGGGTGCGTCTTATACACAGAATACATCATTTTTGGCCTCCCGAAACCCTGCTTCCTTTGCAAAAATGGCCGTGCAGAGCCTTTAGGAGGCTTCCAGAGGGGCTGGGGAGGGCAGCAACGAGCAAAAAATGGGCCATTTTTGGCTCAATTTTGTCCCCCTCCCCAAGCCCCCAGGAGCACTCTACAAGATTCCAAATGCCCCCCCCCTTTTTTTTGCTAAACATTGGGCGGTTTTTTGCTCGTTTTTGGGCCCCTGCCCCCAGGAACACACGCTATAAGCCTCCTAAGGGCTATTCATGCCCTTTTTTGGAAAAAAAGCCAAACAAAACGGGCCCATTTTCGCGAAAAAAAGGACCTTTTGGGGAAGTTTGCAGAGCGCAAAAACTTTTTTTTTTTTTTAAAATGACTCTTCAAAGCTTTGGTGCATCTAATACTCCAAAAAACACGGTAGCTCACCTCGGCTGGCCAGAGGGCATGGCGGGAGAGGCCCCGCCGAGCCACGAATGAGGGATTTAGCTTCCCAGGTGTGGGATACCGGCCGTACCTTTTCATGCCACTGGAGGAGGATGGCGCTGCTGTTCTCCGTCGGCTTTTCAAATCCTTTATAAATGTACTTCATGAGCAGGTCGATGCCGTTGCTGTCTAAGGAGTTGACCGCCTGCTCGATCTCGCTGCTTTTGAAGGAGGTCAGCACCTTCAGCACCACTTCCTGAGCCTGCTCCTGGGAGCAGAAAGGCAAGGGAGGTCAAGGGAGGCCATCGGCGGCGGCCCAACTCTACGCCGGTGGCACTGGGAAGAATTCTCCGCCTCCGCTCTCTGGCGACAAAGGGTCGCAAGTGTGAAGAACGGCCACAAGCCAATTCCCCCCCCCCGAAGTTATAATGTCGAACGGCCGCTAAGCGAACCCCTGCACACCCAAGAAATGCCATTCCTTTGCACAGCTCTCTCAAATCCCCTAACTCAGGGGTGCCCAACCTTTTGGACCTCAGGGACCGCTAAATTCCTAATTTTAAATCCCGCGGGCCACTAATATGATCTGCCTAATGACTGGGTGGGTGTGGCTAGGTGGTCATGTGACTGGGTGGGTGTGGCCAGCTCGATGTCACTCATGTCGAGGGGTGCCTTGCCAACCTACTCGCCACTCCTCGCCTGCCTGCAAGGCCCCAAGAGGAAGCAGCCCCCAGGAGAAAAAGTTGGCAAAACAACTCAGCTCAAATGGGATCTGACCAAGAAGGCGGCTCAGCAGAAGCACCTCACTGAGGACTGGGAGCATAGGCTCTCCAAGCAGAGGGAAGACCTACGGGAGTGCAAGGCCATGTGCCGGTGCCTGGAGGCTCAGCGGGCCGAGATGGTCAGCCAGTTCCAGGCCATGATGCAGTCCCACTGGAACGAGGTCCTCCGGCTCTTCGCCACCAGCGGCTCTTCCCTCCAGCCTTCGCCCAAAGCCCCCCACCAGGAGACTGAAGCAGACCCCAAGTTGGAATTTCTGCCCCCCTCCGACCCTCACAAAAAGACCCCGAAGGGGGGGACTCTCTGCAGCCACACAAGCGTTCATTGCACGTATACGTCCCAGGGGCCGTAGTTTGAGGACCCCGGATTTACTGCGATATAAAAAATGCAAATATTTTTTTCTGCGGACCATTTGGCCTAACTAAACTCCAAGTGGCCAGGCTCCATTAAAGCCAGGCACCTCCCTTTGTCAACTTCCATGCCCTCCAGAATTCTCACCAACCCTTAGGGGATTTGATTTGAGGTCACGTTGATATAGAACAAAGTTAAAAATAATCTCCTTTTTACCTTTGCAACTGGATTCTTAGTGTTCACAGGGGAGTTTCGTAAAGCGGCGTGGAAGGCCCGAAGCAGGTCTCCCGTGCGATAAATGAAGCTAAGGAATTTGTGGGTGTGTTGTGTTCAGTCATAACCCCCCCCCCAACATATCTATAATAACAGTCTCTTAACAAGGCCAGTGACTGATGGAAGTGTCTCCACCAATGAGGTGGGAAATGTTCTAGGTTACCAGGTCAACTTCATTCCATCGGAAAGATGCTGGAAGAAAACCGAGCTGTCCCCTTAGGCTTCTGGGCACAAGGTTTGAACACCACCACCATTAACATCTACAAGGAAGTTCATTCAAGCAAATTTGTTCCTGGTTCTAAAATAGTTTGGGATTTCAGATCCTGGGCTAACGGCAAAATAATATGGGAGGGGAAAAAAAGGCAGCTTTAATTGGAACAGCTTACAACAGAAGCCAAAAAAGCCAACACAGTTCTAGGCTGCATCAACAGAGGGATGGAATCAAGATCACGTGAAGGGTTGATACCATTTTATGAGGCCACACTTGGAATACGGCATTCAGTTTTGGTCGCCACAATGTAAAAAAGATGTGGAGACTCTAGAAAGAGGGCAGAGAAGAGCAACAAAGAGGATTAGGGACTGGAGGCTAAAGCATATGAAGAACAGTTGCAGGAACTGGGTAGGTCTAGTTTAATGAAAAGAAGGACTAGGGGAGACATGATAGCAGTCTTCCAATATCTCAGGGGCTGCTCCAAAGAAGAGGGAGTCAAGCTATTCTCCGAAGCACCTGAGGGTAGAACAAGAAGCAATGGGTGGAAACTAATCCAGGAGAAATCCTTCTTTCTCTCCCTTCCTTCCTTCCACCCTCCCATCCTTCTCTCCTTCCTTCCCTCCTTCTCTCCTTGCTTCCTTCCTTCTCTCATTCCTTCCTTCCAATATCTCAAGGGATGCCCCAAAGAAGAGGGAGTCAAGTATTCTCCGAAGCACCTGAGGGCAGGACAAGAAGCAATGGGTGGAAACTAATCAAGGAGAGAAACAACTTAGAAGTGAAGAAAAATTTCCTGACAGTGAGAACAATTAACCAGTGGAACAACTTGCCTCCAGAAGTTGTGAATGCTCCAACACTGGAAGTTTTTAAGAAGATGTTGGATAGCCATTTGTCTGAAATCTTATAGGGTTTCCTGCCTAGGCAGGGGGTTGGACTAGAAGACCTCCAAGGTCCCTTCCAACTCTGTTGTTCCCCTCTGCCCAGAGAACAAGCAAAGAACTCGGTTTAGCCCAGCAAAAGGTTTGCAAAGACACACACACAAAAACCAGGATATAGTACAGCCCCAAAGCAAAATCTTCGCATATTAGAAGAACCAACTCATCCTTATGATGTTTTAGAAAACACCGGATCTCAAAAGTGTTTTCGACATCTGTCTCTCGCCTCCTGGGAGAGCAGCCTGGGGAAAATATTTGCTCTGGGCCTGGATAAAAAACGCAGCTTTGGCTAACGAAATTGACACCCATATGCTGGGTGGCGCACGGTCATAAACGAATCGAAGAAGCTAAGCCGCTAGCAAAATCAGCCAAGGTTAAAAAACCTTCACCAAGGGTGGGACGCAAAGGCAGCCTAGAAATATTGGCTTGTTTGTTTTTCCTTTCCCCATCGTGCCCGAGGTATTTTAATTCCGCTCTGGGCGAATGTCAATTCCGTGTCCTTTTTCCCCCCCCCCCCAGTTGCTGAAACAGGTCACAATCAGCAGAAGGGTGGTTCTGCCAGGCTGCCAATCGCGCTCTCTTGCTCCACATTCTGCAAATCTGTCGTGGCACGATCGGGAACAGGCCGAGCGACATTCACAACCACCACCACCCTCACCCCGTGTGTTCAGATCCAGCCAGACCGGTCTCTGCCGGTCAAACCCGATGGCGCACATGATAACTGCATGGCATCACGGCTCCTTACGGGTCTCGTGTCATTCCTGGTGCACCGAGGACGCCCCGGGGTGCGGTTTCTCTCCTCCCAAATTCCTCAGCAATCTTGTCCTGTAACATCATTTCACCTCTGCGGGCTTGTCAGCTTTTCGTTCACAGGCTAAGCTGCGCGCGCCTTCATTTCACAGGGGTTGGGTTTTTTTTTTTTTTTTAGGTTTCTCAAAAGCTCTCCGGAAGTTAAAAGAAAAAAAGAAAAAAAGACTTTGGCAGATCAAAGTCAGAAGCACAGATGCTGCACCTGGCAACCACAGGGAACACATTCCCACACACTGCTGGCATTGTCTCAACACGCCTTTTAACGGCCGCCCCCTCCTTCTGTCGCCTTAAACAACATGCCATCGGAACCGTTAAGATGCTCAGCCCAGGGAGGGAGGGGAGACGTGCGCGCGACTGCGAAATTCACAGCCAGATCAAGGACGGGCCTCAACCTGCAGCCGCGGCGAAAGCAAAAGGGCTTTTTTTAATAAAAAATTTAGACGCGTTGCAAATGCAGAGAAAGAGAAGCAAATCCAGACAGACAAGCCAGAAAAAAAAAAGGGGGGGGGGGATTTCTAACGCAAGACGCTGCAGGCTGGGAATGAACTGGTGGGCGTATAAATGCCGAAAGCATCCTCTAAAGCGTCGATGAAGCCCGGATAGAAATAGACACGACAGTTTACCAGAGCACCCAGAAATGCCAAGAACGGTTAAGAGATCTGAAATGAGACCGCAGGCAACTTGAGCGCTAAAAAAAATAAAAAATAATAAGGCTTAAGGAACAAGACATTTACTGCAGGGGAAAAGCGAAGATTAGCCAAGGAATTGTGAAATTATTCCCCGTGGGGTTCCTCTATTCAACAAGCAGGCAGTCAAACTCACCTCCAGGCCACTCACCCCATTAAAAGGACTTGGCCAAACCCTGAACTAGCAACAAATCCCACTGGGCATGAATGTCTCATCATTTGCCTGGTGGAACTGCATAGCTTTAGAGAGGGGAGACTAAGCCAAAAAGTGGGAAAAGTCTTCTTTAAAAAAAAGTGGTCTGTGAAAGGACCCCCCCCCCCCCCCCAAAAAAAAAATCTACCACGAAAAGAAAGAACAGAGAAGGAGCCGCATCCACTCTTCAGCTACTCCCGGGCTCAGATCGATGAACATCCCATAACATCCACGGAGACATGTTGGGCTTCCAACTCCTGACAACAAGCACTAATGCCCAAGAAAGAGATATGGATGAAGCTGTTGACGAAGGGGGAGACCAGCCAGGTTGTGGGGAGGGGGGGGGGGCAGAAAGGGAGATGCAGTAAACGGATGGATAAGAGAGAAAGATGAGTGAGATAGGTAGATATGATGGATAATATATTTTTTTTCTGTAAGCCGCCGGGATTGGGCGGCCTATAAATTCAATAAATGGAAATGGATAGAATGGACAGATGGATAGATACCAGTAGGATAGATAGATACATAGAATAGAGACAGGAGACATGGGTTCAAAGATGGTGATATAGAAATGGGAACAGATGGTGGGTGGATAGAAGAAAGAGAGAGAGAGAGAGATGGATGTATAGATAGATTTATACATAGATAGAGATAGGGGTATATGGATAGATAGAGATAAGTATTGCAGATAAAGAAGATAGATGACAGAATGGATGTTTATAGATAGAAGACACAGAAACAGAAAGATGCTGATAAATAAACATAACTAGATATATAGAAAGATGAAAGCTATAGACCAATATAAGAGAGACCAACAGAGAGATAGATAAAATGAAAAGATAAAGAGATTAGCTTAGATGATGGATAAACAGAGATGGATGGATAGATGATAGATAAATCATATTGGTAGGTAGAGAGGTATGTTGGTAGAAAAGTAGATGATAGGTAGATATATAGGTAAACAGGTAAGTAAATAATTATAGGTAGGTACAGAATAACAGTTGGAAGGGAGCTTGGATGGATGGATGGATGAATAGGTAGTTGGGTAGGTAGATGATAGGTAGATACAAAATAACAGTTGGAAGGGACCTTGGAGTTATAGACAGATGATGAGGTAGATAAAATGGATGGATGGATAGATGGGCAGCTAGAGATGGATGGATAAACATAGATGATGGATAAATAGAGGGATAGAGACACAGATAGTGGTAGAGATATAGACAGACAATGAAGTAGATAGATAAAATGGATAGATGGATGGATAGATGAAAGAAGGGAGAGGGAGGGAGGTAGATATAGATGACAGCTTTAGATTGATAGACAGATGACGCAGAAGGATAGATAATAGGATGGATAGATGATAGACAGGTAGATAGATATGGATGGATAGACAGACTAGATAGAGGATAGATAAGGAAATAGATAAATAGGATGGATGGACAGATGGTAGAAGGGAGGGAGGGAGATATAGATGACATAGAGAGAGAGTGGGGAGGCAGAAGGAGACCCTTCCCCAACGGATCCTGAAAGGGGGAAAAAATCCTCTTTCCAGGCAGGGGAACGAAGGGAGGAGAGAGAAGGCAGAGGCGCATGGGTCTTGTAGTCCTCCCCCTCCCCTCCCCAGCGCCCCGAAAGGATATTGCCGCAGCGCCGCCTCCACCTCTGGGCCGGGCCCTCCGTTGCCGTCGGCCGCGCCGGCCCCGCTCCCGGCTTCGGCGGCGTCGGGCTCCTCCACGAAGCGGTTCTCGTCGAACTGGTCGATGTCCAGGCGGCGGAAGCGCGAGGAGTAGGAGCTGCGCGCCATGGCCGCGCCGGGCGGCCGCCTCAACCTCCGCTCGCTCCCTCGCACGCCGACCCACCACCCTCCGCGGAAGCGGAAACCCCACCCGCACCGGAGAAGGGGAGGAGCTCAGCGGAGGACGATGGGGGCGCGACCGGGAAGGAGGAACTTCGCCCTGGGGCGTGGCCTGCTGGGGAAGCGTTCTGGCGGCGCTTCGAAGGTCACGTGACCTTTCACAACTCCCCCCCCCTTCCATCTCTGGGATTCAGTTTCGCTTCTGTTCATTCATTCATTCATTCATGTTGCTTCTCTCTCTCTCTCTCCTTTCTCTCTCCCATCGTCTTTATCTATACCTATCTATCCTATATCTATCTATCTATCTATCTATCTATCTATCTATCTATCTATCTATCTATCATCTATCTCCTATATCTATCTATCTATCTCTATCATCTCTCTCTATCATCTATCCTCTATCTATTTATGTCTATCCTCTCTCTCTCTCTCATCTATATCTATCATCTATATCTATCTATCTATCTATCTATCTATCTATCTATCTATCTCTATCATCTATCTATCTATCATCTCTCTATCATCTATCCTCTATTTATATCTATCTATCTATCTATCTATCTATCTACCTATTTATCTATTTATCATCTATCTCCTATATCTATCTATCATCTATCTATCTCTATCATCTCTCTCTATCATCTATCCTCTATCTATTTATGTCTATCCTCTCTCTCTCTCTCTCATCTCTCTCATCTATATCTATCTATATCTATCTATCTATCTATCATCTATCTATCTATCTATCTATCTATCTATCTATCTATCTATCTATCTATCTATCATCTCTCTATCATCTATCCTCTATTTATGTCTATCCTCTATCTATCTATCTATCTATCTATCTATCTATCTATCTATCTATCTATCTATCTATAATCTCTATCATCTATCAGATAAATAATCTCTATCTAACTAACTAACTAACTAACTAACTAACTAACTATCATCTATATTTATCATGTATCCATCCATCATCTATATCTATCTATGTCTGTCTATCGATCTATGGATCTAACTATCTATCTCCTCTCTCCCTCCCTCCCTGGTCCCTTCCAACTGTTATTCTGTTTATATCTGCCTCTCTGTCTATCAGAGAGACAATCTATCATCTATCTATCTATCATCTCTAATTTCTAATCTTTATCTTTGAAAGTTGAGTAGATAGATAGATGGACAAACACCCACTGCCCCAATTGACCCTGCGATCAATTGACCCTGGGATCTACTTTTTGCCTAGGAGCATAGACTACTGTGCTCCCTCCCCCCCCCTGAACAACACCCTTGCGAGGTAGGCTGGTTAAAAAAAAAGGTCCTGCTCAGAGGGGACCCTCAGCTTAGGGGCAGACAGTGAGGTTCCAAGGCCTCTTGTTTTCAGCCAATGGGAAGAGGTCTGAGAAAAGCCAAGGCATTGGCCTAAGTGCAGGTTGAAGGGCCAATGGGATGACCCAGCTAAGGGCCAATGAAAATATGGAGGGCCAGGTTGGTGCCACCAATCAGCAGGGAGCGGTTTGGGGCGAGAAAGGTATAAAAGGAGGCTGCGAGTAAGGGAGCTGTCAGACCAGCAGCCAGAAGAGCAAGAGGGAAGAAGCAGAAGAGGAAGCTAGAAGAAAGAAGGCAGCTAGAAGAGGAAGAGGAAGATAGGAGCAGAAGAGGAAGAAAGAAGGCAGAAGATTGAAGGAGATAGAAGCAAAAGAGAAAGCTAGAAGAAAAAAGGCAGAAGAGGAAGAAAGAAGGCAGAAGATAGAAGAGAAAGAAAGAGGAAGATAGAAGAAAAGTTTCTGAGGAAGATGAGATATAAAAGAAAGGAGCTGAAGCAGTGTCACTGTAAGAGGTCACTCAACTCTGCCTACCAAGCCTTTTTGAAGGCAAAAAAAAAAGAACTTAAACCAGTTTTCTAGTCCTCATGTTTCCTGGGAACCCAAGAATTTCCCTTTAGAAGATGCTGAGGGTGCGGCAGTAAAATAAAAACAGCCAAGAATCTGAGGTGACTTTGTAAGTAGAATAAACCAGGCAATTAAGAAAATTAAAAAAAACATTGGCTGAAGGGAGATTTTGGTGGGAAACCAAACTAAAAAAAAAATGGCATAGTTTTTTTGTGTGTGTTCCTCCACTTTTGCATTTTAAATATGAAATGCTTTGTTTTGGTTAAAAGGTCATTTTTTCCCCCAAAAAATCCTCTTGACTATATATACAGGGGGAAACGCTATATTTCATGGTTTTCTGAGGGAGAATCTTGTAGCTAATCTTGGATTTCAAAAGGGGTAAAAATTGCCTCAAGTTTCCTCTATTTCTTCCACAAGATGGGTAACTAATGAGACTGGATTATAAAGGCTCCTGTTTACATCAGCCTATGTAGAAAATGCCAGCAAAAGGATTATAATTATATATTATATTTTTATATTACAGATACATTAAAAAAAAGCAGCTACTGTTCCCTAAAATGACAGTCAAGATGTCATTATACCCATGCTGAAGTTTTGCCTCCATTTAGGTCAAGGATGCATTACAAAAATAAAAAAAACCTGGCATCTGTCAGGTGTATCTAATGTTTCAAAATGGCCAGTCTTTCTGCAACACATTAAAGGCCTCAAGTTGAAAATTCCTGGGTTATAAAAAAATCACAATGCTGTTTATGAAACTATTTTGAATATTTGCTTTCAGAAGGATTTAAATTTCAAATTTATATTTAAAAAAAAAAAAGTCAAACTAAGGCTGCTTACTCATTTCCACTGCTAGATTTCAAATAGGGACGCAGTGGCTCGGGCTAAGATGCTGAGCCTGTCAATCAGAAAGGTTGGAAGTTCGGCGGTTCGAATCCCTAGAACTGGGTAATGGGAGTGAGCTCCCGTGCCTTGTCCCAGCTTCTGCCAACCTAGCGGTTCGAAAGCACGTAAAAAATGCAAGGAGACAAATAGGAGCCACCTTTGGTGGGAAGGGAACAGCGTTCCGTGCACCTTCGGGCGTTGAGTCATGCTGGCCACATGACCCTGGAGGCGTCTTCAGACAGCAGTGGCTCATCGGCTTTGAAACGATGAGCAATGCCCCCTAGAGTCGGGAACGATATGCGAGGGGAACCTTTATCTTTAGATTTGAAATGTAAAATTAAAATTCATACAAACATCATTTCTAGGTGCTGCTAAAGGAAAGATAAAACAGGGCATCACAATTGCCTTTTTACTGATGCCATGGGCTGGGCGGTTTTAACAATTCCAGTTCCACATGGGCAAAGGCATTTTTTTTTCGTATGGGACGTTAAAATATATCCCAAAACAATTGCAGAGGGCAAAATATTATCTCTAGCCCTAAAGTGAATAGCTGGGATCAGCACTTCAGTTCCAAAAGCCCAAATGTATTTACAAAATATCCCTGAAAAAACTGATTGTGTTTTGTGTTTCTCACAACTGGCACATGAAGGCACTCATTGACAACAATGTAAGGTTTTATTTTCAAGTTTCACCTCGAGGCAGGGGTTCAAGATTATCACTTTTATTAAAAATACAAGGTATCTGAGAAAAAATCAGAACAGTTATTTTAATGTACAAATTCAAATACCTGTAATGGGTTTCCTGTTTCACTTGGAACCCTAAACATAAAAACAAAGCTGAAAGAAAATATATATATCTATATATAAGGGGCAGTTTCCTAAACCACTTATGATTTAAAATATAAACAAGGCCAGCCCACCGTTACAGCCTAAGGATATGCCCTGAAGTTGGACTAACAAAGTCCCAAAATGCATATTAAATTCAACTTTGCTGCTGAAATATCTTAACAACCTTATCCAAAACAAACAAAAGAACACCCCTCCCCCCCCCCAAAAGCCAACTCCTGAACGGAATAAAGGAGAATCAGGCTAGTTCTGACGTCTTGCTCTGCTTTTATTTGATTTTATTTCAAAGGGAAAGAGTTTTCCCTAAAAACAAAACACAGAAACAGGGAATCAAAAGCACTAAATAGATATATATATAGATATATATCTCTTGTCATATATACCTGTCATATATACGACAAAGTTTAAGTGCTTGTGGGACATTTCAAAAGCAATCTTAGAAAAGGGAGGCGACGCAAATGGGGAAAAGGCAGGCTTAAGAAAACGCAACGCTATGGACCATGTACAATACATTTAGATAATTTAAAAATAATTAAAAAAACAAAAGCATTTCAGCAGCAAAGTGCTCCATAGGATGTACGTCACAAAGAGAGGAGGGAGGGCTGGAGGAGGTTCTCTCAGAGGAAATACGGCGTGGTGGTTCTCGGCGGGATGACGCGTTCGGAATCCGGGACGGCCCGGAACAGCTTCGGTTCCCGCGTGTTGACGTCTTTGAAGACCATGATGGAGGCGATATTTCCACAGCGGTAGCAGTAGTTTGGAGCAGACCAGACCGTTACCAGCTTCTCGTCGAACATAAATTTATACCCTTCATGGACCAGCTGGTGGGCTCGGCAGATCAGTTTTAAGTTGTTGATGTGGACAAACTGGGCAAAAGAGAAGAGGGAGGAAGTAAATTTATAGTACTCTCTCTGACTGGGTTTTATATACGGGAAAGGCCCCAACATACGGCCACAATCGAGCCCAAAATTTCTATTGCTATTGTTAGGCGGGTTCTGCCCCATTTTACCACCTTTCGTGCCGCAGCTGTTAAGTGAATTACGGCCGTTGTTCAGTAAGCAACCCGTTTGTTAAGTGAATCAGGCTTCCCCGTTGACTTTGCTTGTCAGAAGGTCTAGGCCTCCCAAGAACATGAAGCTGACTCCTTGTCCTGACAAAAACCCCTTTTGTTAATTTGCTGTGAATTCTTCTCATTTACATCCAGCAAAGTCTTTCAAGGGAGGATTTACAGTCACAGACTTTCTCTGGCTTGGAGAGCTGCGAAATATTACATATTCCTGATGTAAAATCTAGACCGGCTGCAAGGCTCATCAACCAGAAAGCAGGCAAAATAACGTTGGGGTGAATTTTGTCCCGGGTTTACCTCATAGATAGATAGATGATGGATAGATACATAGAGAGAATAGATAAATAATAGAGAGAATAGAGAGATGAGAGATGGACACAGATAGAGAATAGAGATATGAGAGATAACCTAGATAGATAATACAGAGAGATAATAGACAGAGATAAGAGATATGAGAGATAACATAGATGAGAAATATGATAGATAATAGATGAGATAGACATAGATGGATAATAGATAGGTAGGAGAAAGAAATATGATAAATAGATGAGAAATATGAGATAAATATAGATAACAGAGAGATAATAGATAAATGAGAGATGAGACATACATAGATGAGAGAGAAATAGAATAGATAAGAGAAAAATATGATGGATAGAAGGATATATAGATGATATATTGATAGATAATAGATAGATGATAGATTGATAGATAATAGACAGATAGATGACAGAGAGATATAAATAGAGATAGATATGGATGAGAGACATGATATATAGATGAGATAGATGTCAGAAGGTCTAGGCCTCCCAGGAACATGAAACAGATTCCTTGTCCCGACAAAAACCCCTTTTATTAATTTCCTGTGAATTCTTCTCATTCACATCCAGCAAAGTCTTTCAAGGGAGGATTTATGGTCACAGACCTTCTCTGGCTTGGAGAGCTGCGAAATATTACATATTCCTGATGTAAAATCTAGACCGGCTGCAAGGCTCATCAACCAGAAAGCAGGCAAAACAACGTTGTGGTGAATTTTGTCCCAGGTTTACCTCATTGGTGACTTTAGCACCAAAAAGCCACCCAGCTCCTCGAGGACTAATGGCCCAGGTGTCCACATCCTCTGGGTCGGACCAGACGAGGTCACAGAAAGCCCCTTTGTGGGGAATCTCTTGGTTCCGCTCGATGGTTCGGATCTGGTCCAGTGTTTTGATGTCTGGAGAAAGGCCTCCGTGCACGCAGAGGATCTGTTCATCTATCAACTTGAGGAAAATAGGAATGGAGTTTTTAACTGGCCTCGAAAGTCAAAAGCTACCTCGAGGGGAAAGGGGAGAGTGCATAAATCATGTTTTAAAGACTTACCGCTGCTACCGTGAGCATGTCGAAGACTTTAGTGCAGTATCTCCAGGCGTTTGCGTTACCGTATTTTGTCTGGCATT
Organism: Thamnophis elegans; assembly: GCF_009769535.1. Lineage (NCBI taxonomy): Eukaryota > Metazoa > Chordata > Lepidosauria > Squamata > Natricidae > Thamnophis > Thamnophis elegans. Next base: position 35,084,071 of record NC_045556.1, read on the forward strand.
CATCTGTTTTGGGAGGAGAGAAAATGAAAGATGCTATGTTCTATTATTTATTTTCATTCATATACTGCTTTCATCACACACACACACACACACACACACACACACACACACACGGTAAAGGTTCCCCTTGCACATCTGTGCTAGTTGTTCTCGACGCTAGGGGGCGGTGCTCATCTCCGTTTCAAAGCCGAAGGGCCAGTGCTGTCTGAAGACGTCTCCGGGGTCATGTGCCCGGCATGACTCAACACCCAAAGGCACATGGAACGCTGCAATCTTCCCACCAAAGGTGGTTCCTATTTCTCTACTTGCATTTTTGACCTGCTTTCGAAGTGCTAGGTTGGCAGAAGCTGGGACAAGTCACGGGAGCTCACTCCGTTAGGCGGTGCTAGGGATTCGATCCACTGAACTGTCTACCTTTCAGATCGACAAGCCCAGCGTCCTAGGCACTGAGCCACCATATATATGTATGTGTATATATACTCTCCCTCCCTCCCTCCCTCCCTCTCTGTTCAAGGCAGTGAATGTATGTAATATTCCTTCCTCCTCTTATTTTCTTCCTGTGAGGTAGGCTAGGCTGAGAGAAAGGGACTGGCCCAAAATCATCCAGCCAGCATTCATGCCTAAGGTGGGACTATAACACCATTTTCTGGTGATTGGCCCAAAGTCACCGAGCCGCTTTCATACCTAAGTTAGGACTAGAATTCATTGTCTCCTGGTTTCTAGCCTGGTGCTTTAACCACCAAACCTACTGTTCCTCCCTCCCTGAGTATTCCATAAACTACAAGGTTTATGCTTGCTTTTAGCTGCCAGGGAAAAATGTTTCTGTAATCCTTTTTAAAAAGCCACCAGAAAGGCAAATTAAATCATAACCGTTTTTACACTGATGGTAATGGGGAAAAATTGGTTGCAAGAAGCTGGGGCAGCTTCAAGGAACTCACCATAAAATCCATAGACTTGGGTGATCTGTCTGCTTTCATGATTCCCACGCAGGAGCGTGATTCGATCCGGCCACTTTGCTTTCAGGGCAAGAAGATAAGTAAATGTCTCTAGACTGTAATAGCCTCGGTCTACAAAATCACCCTGGAAGTCAAAACAAGGCTTTACTATGTTTAATTGTCAACACTGTGCTCAGGCTGCAATTTTAGGGATAGGTAATCAATGTTAACAGTGTTTTCATTACGTGACCCGTCAAAACCGCGGTAGACAAAAGCGCGCTCGACGAAAGCGCGTACCTGACGTCATCAGCAGTGCGACGAAAAAAATTAAAAATAAATTAAATTGAAATTAAAATAAAATTAAAGCAAGCCGATTCACATAAAGGTAAGGGTTAGGTTTAGGGTTAGGTTTAGGGTTACGTTAAGCGTTAGGGTTAGGTTTAGCATTAGGTTAAGGGTTAGCGTTAGGTTTAGCGTTAGGTTAAGGGTTAGGTTTAGGGTTAGGTTTAGGTTAAGGGTTAGGTTTAGGGTTAGGTTTGGAGGGGTTAGGGTAAGGTTTTCGCTTTAATTTTAAATTTACCGCTCACAGCGCGATGTTTTCGTCACGCTGTGATGACGTCACGTACGCGCTTTCGTCGAGCGTGCTTTTGTCTACTGCAGTTTTGTGGTGGAACCTTTTCATTAAACTAAGGAGGGAGAACGTTGTGCTGCAGTTCTCAGTGTTCCCAAAGCTAAAAGCATTTTTGCTTTGCAATTACTTCTTAATCTTCCTAGGATATAGTGCACATATAGTGCACTATATCCTAGTGCACGAGACCGCCTACTGCCACATACCTCCCAGCGGCCACTAAGATCCCATAGATTGGGCCTCCTTCGGATGCCGTCAGCCAGACAATGTCGGCTGGCGGGCCCCGGGAGGAGAGCCTTCTCTGTGGCTGCTCCGACTCTTTGGAATCAGATACCCCCCGAGATCCGGACCATACCCACTCTCATGGCCTTCAGGAAAGCTGTAAAAACTTGGCTGTTCCGGCAGGCCTGGGGCTGTTGACCTCACTGTTGAGGTCCAGCCCCGATTAGAATGAATGTATGAGGTGTTGCTATTTTAAACCGTTTTTTTTCCGTTATGTGTTCGTTATGTGTCTTTTTTTCTCCTCTTTTTTGTAAGCCACCCGGAGTCCTTCGGGATTGGGCGGCATATAAATTTTATGAATAAATAATAAATAAATAAATAAATAAATATCCAAATACTTGATCAAAAAAACTACGCATTCCTCCAAAAGAGTTAGAAAGTTTAGTCTAAGCAACTGTGCTATCTTCATTTTTTAACAGGTCATTACTAGCTGCCACTCCCTTTTTTAAATCATACGCACTCAGCAAAAGAACAGCTGTATTCTCACAACAGAACCCAACACCACAAGGACAATCCTCTCCCCTTGATATATCGCATGCCAAACTCTGTTTTCTCCACTCTTGTTCCTACCATAAATATGTAGTTTGTGTCGGGAACCTGACCTCCATTTCTGAATAATTCACATAGATCATAAAACTGAAAAGCAAAAAGAGACAATGAGCCATTGAAATGATTTTGAACTCTTAATGGAATTGTAAATGTGACTCTTTACAAATACTAAGAATGGTCCTGAAAGCCTGACCGAAATAATGATGGTGCATACAGTTAATGATATTACAACACCCCCCCCAAGGACTGTTAAAACGTTTTAAAAACTGATTTGATAGCTGTTGTGATCCAACAGAAATGTTACAATTACCTCTTTTTCAGTCATGCCAGGCATTGTTTAAGTGCCCAAAGTGGCAACTCTGATAAGCAAAAATGAGATACGGGTTGAGATTTGCGTAAAATCCCAAAACTATCTATGAACATCTTAAGGAGAAACTAGCACGACTGCTAATTAGACGTATGTTAGGGAGGACAGAAGGATCATTAGGAAAAGGAAATGTAGAATTAGATGGAATAAGATTGAATTCTCCGAAGAATTTCTCTAGGATTAGCTAAAAGCCTCACTTGTCTGAGGTACTCTTCTTGCATCCTGTGTTTGAGCTAAAAACCTTTAGAAAATTACTTAATAGGAACTTGTCTAAAATTACATTTGCAATGCCGCGTAAGGGAAAAGAATATGCCTTCTGCCACTACGGCAGTTCAGAGAGGCCATCCCCCTTCTTCTGCTCAAAGCCGGCTCTTTTTCTTTGCCCAATCCCTGCTTTGGCAGCTAGTAGTTGTTCTCGTTTCCCCTAAGCTAATTGTTGCATTCTCTTTGCAGGTGTTGGAGAAAACAGTGTCAGGAAATTATTCCACCTGTCCATGAATGTCACCGCAGACGGTAACAGGGGTAGAAACCGGCTGCACGTTCGATTCTTCCAGGAGGAGGTCACAAACATAGTCGCACAACCGCTGAAAAGACAGAACAAGGTCAGGGCAACTTAGGTTGCTTCACATGGCATCAAATCTCCCCTGACGTCCCAAAATATATTATTTATTTCATTTCTGAAAGGCCGTTAAAGCCCAATAAGTAACACCTGTCGCCTCTTTCCTGGGCATCCGTTGCATTTCTGAGGGGTCCTCGGTGCTCTCTGAAATTTGTGCTTTTCTTACAGACGTGACCCCAAACTAGGTAGCCGCATCAGGGCTAGTCCAGCATCAGTGCTTAATCAAGCACTGATGATGTTACCTAGTTTGAGTCACGCAATGCCTGTAAGAAAACAACCAGGCTCAGACAGCACCAAGGAGCCCTCACAGTCCTCCTCCATGCAAATTCCCCTCCCTTCTATCACTGATGAGATTTCATAGTTGGGTTGTGAAACGTCTGCAAGAAAACCACCCAGATCAGAACTTCTGTATATAGGCAGAAAGTCCCACTCCCTTCTAGCACTGATGATGTTACCTAGTTGGGTCATGAAATGTCTGCAACCCCCCCCCCCCCCCAAGCTCAGAGCTTCTGTATATAAACAGAGAGAAAGTCCCACTTCCTTCTAGCACTGATGATGTTATCTAGTTGGGTCATGAAACGTCTACAAAAATACCCAAGCAACCCCCTCATTTCAACCCTGAGCTACAAATATTCTCCTTTATTGGCACCACAAAGTTCTCTGCCCCTTAAATTTACTTTATTGTCATTGCCCGTATACACACAGTATACCCATACAGCGAAATTCACATAACACCCACAGACCAGGCCCAACATACACAACGATCCCCAAACACCCCCCAAACCCACCAAAAAATCCCCCCACCCCTAAACCCCCCTCCAAAGGCAAGCAGCTGTGACACCACCAAAACCAAACCAGGCAGGTTCAGATCAACTTTGAAAGGGGACCACGAGGAAATCCCGGGGAAGGGGGGGGGGAGGCTGAACCAGGAAGGAAGGGGGGGATTTTTCAAGGGATTCTGTCAAAGTGGGACTCCATGGAGCCCATTAAGGGGGGGATAGGTAGTATGAAGCCCCCCACCCACCCTTAGCATAGGGGGACCCCCTTCCTTCTTCCTATTTCCTGGGTGGCGATCAGCCCCCTCCCCTTCCCAGCCCACCCGCCTCACCTTGAGGTCGTTCTCGGGCAGGTACTTGCAGAGCCTCGCTATCTCGACGTACTTGTCCAAGTCCAGCGGCGCCATTTTGGGAGAGCCGCTCCGGGGGGGGGGCGGGGGGGGAGGGGAGGGAGGCCGAAAGAGGGGGAGGAGGAAGAGAAAGAGAAGGGCAAGAGAGGACCCGACCGGAAGCTGCGAGTCGCACTTCCGGGTGGGGGGCCCACGGGCGGAGAGAGGCGGGGATCCCGGGCCGGGTTCCGTCAGGCGACGCAAGAAAGAGCTTCGCGGGGAGTTCAGCTGAGGCAGCCGGTGCGAGCCGCTTTCCCCCCCCCCTCCTCCTCCTCTCAACTCCCGGTCTTCTTCCCGCGGCCGCACCGGAAGTGAGAAGGGAAACTTCCGGATTGGTGATTTTTTTTTTTTTTGAATCAGAAAGGTGCTTCTTTCTGGTCCGCCTCAAGGCCGCTTCCGGTTGCCGGCTTCCGGCTTCTCTCTCAAACACTCTCTCCCCCCCCTACCCAGCCTCTCGGGAGTCCATTATGGCGTCGAAACGGCCGCCCTGCCCCGAGGCATGCTGGGATTTGGAGTCAACGCTTTGCTGCTGTTGCTGCAGAGGCTGTTTGCAATGCCCAGCGGGCGCACGCTGGCCGGGGGATGAGGGGCATTGGTGTGCAAGCACCACGTGCACAGCCTTGGGTTGGGGAGGGTCTCCTGTTTGGCAGGAGAGTTTGAACAAGCCCCAGTTCCAACCCACATTCAGAGAGAGAGAGAGAGAGAGAGAGATGATAGTGTGATAGATAGATAGATAGATAGATAGATAGATAGATAGATAGATAGATAGATAGATAGATAATAGAGAGAATAGATAGATGAGATAGACTAGATAGAGAGATAGAGAGATAATAGAGAGATATAATAGACAGATATGAGAGATAACCTAGATAGATATATAATAGATAATAGAGATAATAGACAGAGATATGAGAAATAACATAGATGAGAGAGAAATATGATAGATGAGAAATATGATATAGATAATAGATAAGATAGACATAGATGGATAATCTAGATAAGTAGGAGAAAGAAATATGATAGAATAAATAGATGAGAAATATGAGATAGATAATAGTAGATAGATAACAGAGAGATAATAACTGACAGATGAGACATAGATAGGTGAGAGAGAACTATAATAGAATAGATAGATAAGAGAAATATGATAGATGAGAAATATTATAGATAGATAATAGATGAGATAGACATAGATGGATAATATAGATAGGTAGGAGAAAGAAATATGATAGAATAAATAGATGAGAAATATGAGATAGTATAGATAGATAACAGAGATAATAGATAAATGAGAGACGAGGCATACCTAGATGAGAGAGAAATAGAATAGATAATAGAGAAATATGATGGATAGATGGATATAGATAGATGATAGATTGATAGATAATAGAGAGATGACAGAGAGATATAGAGATAGATAGATATGGATGAGAGACATGATATGTAGATGAGATAGATAATAGAGAGATATAGATATTATAGATATGCACTGTATGTTGTGCAAATGCAGATCCTTTGCAAAAGGAGACCTGGGTGGCATTTTTGCAGTCGTGGGCGCCCAATCAATCCGAGAAAAAAAGAAACGCGAAGGCGTTGCAAGCGCACCTCTCCTATGGGTTGGGGCGGGTGCCAGTCGCCTAGCAACGGGCCCCTGGAGGGCGGGGTCTCCATGCAAAAACCACGCCTCCCCCCCCCCCCCCTGACTTTGCCTCGATGGAGAAGGCGCTGCGGAAGCTGAAGCCCCGGCAGAAACCGCAGCCGGCCACCTGGTACGCGTCCCCTTTGCACGTGCGCGCGCCCTTGGCTAGGATCGGCGCAAAAGGAAAAGAGGGCAAGCAAGGTCCGGGGTTGGGGGGGGGGGGCGGGGTGCGTTGATGCTGAAGGCAGGAGCGGGGCGAGGGTGTTGCGCGTGAGAACCCCCCCCCCCTTCCCACGTTTGCAACCTTGCATGCATGCACACAGCAAGGGCGAGGAAGGATTGGCACTTCTGCAACGCTTTAACCTGCAGAATTCTTTTTAAAAAAATCCGTACCATTGGGTAGAGAAAGAGGTTGGGTATTATCCCCCTGGAAAACGTGCCCCCCCCCGTACGACTTCGTGAGCCTGAGGTCTTCTTCTGTTTGGGGGGTGGGGGAGAGGAATCACCTGCATCGTGGAGCGAAGAGGAGGACCTCTGAGCTTGGTGGTTTTCTTGCAAACCTTCCATGACCCTACTTGCTAACCTCATCCGTGCTAATGAGTGTGTTGTTTCCTCCTTGCTTATATACAGTAGCTTCTCCTTTCAGTCTCGGTGGAGGTGTGGTTTTCCTCCTTGAATTAAAAGAGAATTTGACAACTAGACAGATTCTTTGGGTATTAAAAGTTTCTTTACCATGTGGAATGGGAAAAAGGAATGATTACCTTTAAGATTAGTTGTGCTGTTTGCTTCACCTAACTAAAACAAATGAAACAGGATAATTGTACCAATACCCCCTGTGGGGAGGTAAATGAGTAATGAATGTCCTGTCTCTGTTTTGGGAGATTGTGTACGAGGTCTACATGTCACAGGAAAGGGGTCTATGTGACACAGGAAGGCCAGGTACTTTGGGATGATCGGTATGTTGGCTAAAAGTATAAAAGACTGTAAACAACTGCCCTTCGGGGTTCAGGTTTTGCTTGACCAATCGCTACTGAACCTTTGCGCAAATAAACCTCTCCCTCTGACAAAGAACTGGTCTTGTCTCATTTTCTGCAACAGAATAGTTCTCCTGAATCCCTGCTTATCTGGCCATTGGGCACTGGTTGCAGAGTGAAAATAAACCCAGAGCACACATCCCCATACTCTCTGGCACTGGTGATGTTACCTAGTTGGGTCGTGAAATGTCTGCAAGAAAGCCACCAAGCTCAGAGAGCACCAAGGAGCCCACAGTGCTTTTCCTCCTCCACCTCCACAAACTCCATTCCTTCAAGCACTGATGATATTACCTAGTTGGGTCGTGAAATGTCTGCAAGAAAGCCACCAAGCTCAGAGAACACCACAGTTCAACCCTGAGTTACAAAGACTCTCTTCTATCAGCAGCTGAATGGATGTTTCTTCTGGTTTTCCCTCTCTCTCTCTCCCTCTCTTTCTCTCTCTCTCTCTCTCTCTCCCTCCCTCTCTCTCTCTCTGCCTGCCAGGTATTCCCTTGCCTTATGTGGGGAGAGCCCGTGTGCTCGTGTGGGCCAAACCTCTCTCTATCTGCCTCCTTTGGAGCCGGGAAGCAGAAATGGGAAAGTGGTTATCATCGCCGGAGCAAATCCAAGTGGAAGTTTCGCTGACTCCTATTTTATTGATCTTGGTAAGTTAGGCTGGGAGGGAGAAAGTGTGGGAAGTAGACCATTGCTGAATTGAATTTCCTGGGCGGGGGGGGGAGGGGGGGTTGTCTCCTTTCCATACTGTCTTAAAATATAGGTGTGTATTAAAAATGGCCATGGTTCTATTCTAGATTTTTATGCAAATCTAGACAGCATACTAAAGCAGAGACATCACCCTGCCAACCAGGGGTGTATTAACCATTGAGCAGACTAAGCACGTGCTTATTAGGGCAACAGGCCCTAGGGACACCACAAAGTTGAGAAAGAAAAAACAAAAACAAATGAAGATTTGCCCAAAGCCCCCCCACCAGGAGGCCGAAGCAGACCCCAAGTTGGAATTTCTGCCCCCCTCCGACCCCCACAAAAAGTCTCCGAAGGGGGAGATTCTCTGCAGCAACACAAGTGTTCATTTCACATATCCGTCCCGGGGGCCGTAATTTGAGGATCCCTGATTTAGTGCAATATAAAAAATGCGCATAATTTTTCTGCAGACCGCCAAAACTTTCGTAGACCCCCAGTTGGTGACCTGTTGTGACTCAGCAGAAGTTTGCTGTGAGTTGAGTCGGGATGCAGGAATACCAATGCAGCTGGGGCTCATTAGTGTCATCTTCTGGAGATAAAAGGACTGATGGTGCCACGCCCTGGTTGCAGAAGTCAACGTTCACTCGTTCGTTCGTGGTTCGTGGTTCGTTTATGGAGAATTCAGTTCCGTTCCTGTTTGAGTTTGTGAGACACTTGGATAAGTGATTTTGCTTCCTGAAAACCTGGTGCTGTAAAAGTTTTGTTTCTGCATTCTGCTGCGTAACCCTTGTTTGCCAGAGACTTTATCTATGTTTATTTTGGGCTCGCAGCCAGCGTGAGCCGGGACTGATAAAGGCTTTCTTTTGGCAAGATTTGTGTGACTTTAGTTTTGGAGTGGGGGCCAGAACAATGACAACTGCCCTATAGCAAAGCAGTTGAAACAGGTTATGTCCACGATGTGAGTGTCCTGTAGGTATTTTCTCAGCGTGTAGATATTTTCTTCTGTGTGTAAAGGAAGGAATCGGTTGGGAGGTTTTGATTTCTCAACCATGAGAGATTTTGCCCCAGTAGCAAACCATAAAACATATTTAGGGCTTGATATATGTCCTTCCGTTGTAGATGCTAATTGCTGGACCACGCCAGGCTGGGTAAACCTGTTGCCACGGTACGAACATGCTGCGTTTGTCCCCACGAGCCGGCCCACCACGGTCTGGGTATATGGAGGGGCTAGTAAAACTGGGAACAGAAACTGCGTACAGGTTTTGGATCTCGGTAAGTATCCCTCTGCTCGGTCCATCAGCAAACTGTGGCTCTGGAGCCGCATGTGGCTCTTTCCCTTTGCTGCGGCTCCGTCACCGGTCGGCCCCACAGCTTTGAGAGGAGCTTCCGGTAGTTGGGGGGGGGGGGGGAGAGAGAGAGAGAAGCACAGTGCGCCAGGAAAGGAGCAGACTCTATGGCAAGGGGAGGGTTTTCCAGTTGTCTCCACAATTGATAGGGCTTTCGGTTATGACAGGTAGAGGAAAAAGGACGCTGCGCTAGGAGGAGACTCTATGGTGGGGGAACCGAACTTCTGGTCAGCTCCAGAATTAAACAGGGGGCTTCTGGTTAGGACCTTGGTGGCTCCTGGTGTTTTCTTTTCTGTGGGAAACGAGTCCAAATGGCTCTTTGAGTGTTTAAGTTTACCCACCCCAGCCCTAATCCAAGCCAAATCGGCGGTTGATAGCAGGAGTGGGATTCGGGCAGTTTGTATCGGTTCGGGCAAACCGGATGTTAATTTTGCATCCAGTTCGCTGAACCGGTTGTTGCAAGGACTGGCTGGCCCAGGAATCCAGGCATCGGAATCCAACATTTCAAGCTGTCTTCCCCAACTGAATTGGGATGAACCTTATCTGTCCTGCAAAATTCACCGTCTCGTTGTCTGTGTCTTACTCACGGTTTTTTTCCCTCCCCCTAGAAACCGGGTCATGGGAGAAAGCCAAGGTGATCGGCAATCCACCGAGCCCACGCACATTCCACACCTCCACGGCAGTCATTGGGGATCGGTTCTATGTATTTGGAGGAGGGGATAAAGGGGCAGATCCTGTCCAAGACCAGCAACTTCACATACTCGACTCAAGTAAACAAACAAATTTAAGGCTTTATTATGATTTTTTCCCCATGTTGCGCGGAAGAAGTAGGCGAACTACAAATCCCAGCCCTTCTTCGTAACACTACCCTGTTTCCCTGAAAATAAGACCTCCCCGGATAATAATCCCAATCGGGCTTTGAAGCGCATGAGCTAAGATAAGCCCTGCCCCGAAAATATTGCAACACAGCACCAGCCACGAGGTGACCACGCTCGCCGCCTTCTGCACCTCAAAAATAATAAGACCTCCCCAAAAATAAGGCCAAGCGCTTATTTCGGGGGTCAAAAGAAAATAAGATACTGTCCTATTTTCGGGAAACACGATAGTACACCACAGGATTGCGTATTGAGTCCCTTACTCTATATGCTTTAGGTGCGTAAATGCTCACACTGGTAATACTATTACTAAATTTGCAGATGATACAACAGTGGTGGGACTCTTCTCGGGGGTGGGGGGGATGAGTCTGCCTATCGAGATGAGGTGGATCGGTTGCTTTCGTGGTGTGGAGACAATACCTTGGTCCTTAATACCAATAAGTGGACTATAGAAGGAATAGATCAGACCTTCAGTCCTTGCGACCGAGTGGAGCAAGTGGCCAGTTTTAAGTTTCTGGGTGTTGTCATAAGAAGAGGACCTGACCTGGGGCAACTCACGATTGCAGCCCTGGTCAAAAGGGCCCAGCAGAGATTATACGACTTCTCAGGAAACAACAACTGAAGGGGAAACTGCTGGTGACCTTCTACCGCTGCATCATAGAGAGTATCTTAACTTACTTCGTCTGTGTCTGGTTTGCCAGTTGCCCAGTGGCAGATAGGACAGAGCTCCAGAGGGTCAACGTCATTGCCCAGAGGATCTTGGGTTGCCCCCTCCCCTCTTAGGAAGAGCTTTATAGCTCCCGTTGCCTTAAGAAAGTTCAAAACATTCTTAAAGATCCATCTCATCCTGGGCACCCCCCTTTTTTTTAACTATTACCATCTGGCAGCTGGTACAGGACAATAAAAACAAGGACAAATAGGGTGAAAAACAGCTTCTATCCCAGAGCAGTAACTATATTGAATTCTACGGTATAGGGCAAGATGAATACAATATCAGGTTTTCAATTTCAATTATACAGAATGCAAAGGATGTGTGTGTGTGTTTTTATTTTTGTAGTTGTAATGTACACTGAAGATGGCATTTATTTTCGTTGTACGATGTACAATGACAGTAAACTAAACTAAACTTCCATGCAGTATTTGTTATTTTGGCTGGGGATGTTTCACCCACCCTATTCAAGCCATCCTTTGCTTCTCCCCAAAATGAGCACATTAGAAAAACATCTTCATTCTCATTTGAGGAGAAGCAAGGCTGATTTTGTTTCCCTTTTCAGCCACATTGATGTGGTCGCAGCCAGAGGTGCGTGGCCAGCCTCCTGCTCCCCGGCATGGTCACCTGGTGGTAGCAGTCGAGAATCGGCTGTTTGTTCATGGCGGCTTGGCGGGTGACACATTTTACGATGACCTGTTCTCCCTTGACATAAGTAAGTACATCCTGGGGTGTTAAAATTAGCAAGGAAGGTACATTTGAGTTCTCTCTCTCTTTCTTCCCCTCATTTCTCTTTCTCCCACATTGTCTGTCCATCTTTCTCCCCCCCCCTTTCCCTCACATTGTCTGTCCGTTTTTCTCTCTCCCCACTCCTTTCCCTCACATTGTCCATCTCTCTCTCTCTCTCTCTCTCTCTTTGTCTCTTCCTCTCCTTTCTTTCTCTCACATTGTTTATCCTTATTTCTCTTTCTCACTCTCTTCCCCTCCTTCCCCTCTTTCTCTAACATTCTGTCTGTCTCTCTTTTTCTTCTCACTCTCTCTTCCCCTCCTCTTTCTCTCACATTCTGTCCTTCTTTCTCTCCCCCCCCTCCTCCTTTCTCTCTTTCTCTCACAAGCGGAGTCAGAATATGATGAAGTTTGGAATAGATTTTATAATTGGTATAAGACAAAGTGACAAGACTGGAACGAATTGTAAATAATGGGATTGGGTAGACAATGTACTAATGAGTAGGCAGTACAGAGAATGGATGAGATTATGTGATTGTATGGCCATTGCTAAAATGCAAAAACAATGAAATAAATATTTTTTTAAAAAATAAGAGACCGCCTTCTGCCGATTACCTCCCTTCGTCCCATCAGATCGCACAGAGTGGGCCTCCTCCGAGTTCCATCCGCCAGTCAGTGCCGACTGGCGACTACGCGGAGGAGAGCCTTCTCAGTAGCAGCCCCGACCCTTTGGAACGATCTCCCCGTAGAGATTCGCACCCTCACCACAGTCCAGAGCTTCCGCACAGCCCTTAAGATCTGGCTATCCCGTCAGGCCTGGGGATAAGATCTTCATACACCCCACCCGAATGTTGAATGAATGTTGTGTTTTATTGCTATTATTATTTGTACTCACATATTATTTTCACGTTTTGTCTTGCACCCCCTTCCCATGAGTTGTAAGCCGCCCTGAGTCCCCTCAGGGAAAAGGGCGGCCTATAAGTGACAATAAAATACAAATACAAATACAAAATACAAAAATAACCCTGATCTGTGGGAAAGATAAACCACTGGGAATACGCAGCTTTGTGGCAAGATCCTCTTGTGGAGAAGCAAGAATATTTCTAATACTGAAATGCCATTTTTTAAAGGGGAGGCCATCTTGAATAAAACAAGCCATGATGATTTATTTGAACTTTGCACCAGAGAACCCTGATTTGTAGCATTCTCTCTGCAGGGGACCTCAAATGGGAGAAGTTGTCTGCCTCGGGATCCATCCCTGGAGGCCGAGCGGCCCACTCGGGTGTTGCTTTCCAACGTCACATTTACATCTTTGGAGGAATGGACCCAACAGGCGAACTCAGCACGATGTACAGATATCACATAGGTATTCTTGGTGGTTATTCTTAATTTTCTGGCATGACGGAGTTTCCAGGATTATGCTGGCCTCTTAGAAGTCCTCTAGAGCAGTGTTTCTCAACCTTGGGGACTTAGCATAGCTGCATAGCTGGCTGGGGAATTCTGGGAGTTGAAGTCCACAGGACTTAAAGTCCCCAAGGTTGAGAAGCACTGCTCTAGAGCAATGATTCTCAACCAGCCCCCCCCCCTTTTAAATACTTTTGGTGGCTACGAAACCCCAAGACTTACTGTATTTTTTGGAGTATAATACACACTTCTCCCCCCCCCCACACACAAAAGAGGGCGAAAATGTGGTGCATCTTTTACACCAAATGTAGTCCCACCCACCCGTCGGCCCCCAGCCTTTGGCCTCTGCTTCCCAGCAATTTGCCTCCTTGCAGCAAACAACAAACAGCCAGCTTCAGCACAGCCTGATTAACACAAGCAGCTGATTGTCCGCCTCCCGACAATCAGCTGTTTCAGGCTGCAGGGATTGCCATTGCCTATTGCTGCCTCTGTGCGCCCGGTTTTCAGCCTCCACCTGCCCCATTTTCCACCCATTCTGATCCCCACCGCCTGGAACAGGCCGAAAATGCGGTGCGCGGAGGTAGCAAAAGGCTATGGCCACCCCTGCAGCCTGAAACAGCTGATTGTCAGGAGGCGGACAATCAGCTGCTTGTGTTAACCGGGCTGTGCTGAAGCTGGCTGTTTGTTGTTTGCTGCAAGGAGGCAAAACTAGATTTTTTCCCCCTTGTTTTCCTCCCTAAAAGCTAAGTGCCTCTTATACTCCGGAGCATCTTATACTCCAAAAAATACGGTAACTCAAGATTTAAATCTTAACATTTCCTCCAGCCTTCGCAGCATCTGTGTTATTGGACCGCTCAGGGGTCTGTGGACTACAGGTTGAGAATTACTATCAAGATTCTCCATCGTGGTTGTCCCCACAAAGGTGCTTTCCAATGAGGCAACTGGACCGTCTTGTTTTTGGTTTTTTTGAAGACGTTTCGCTTGTCATCCGAGAAGCTTCTTCAGCTCCGACTGGATGGTGGGGAATGGAAGGATTTATATTCCTTGCAGGCAGCTGGTCCTTTGCAAGCTTTTTAGAGGGATGTTGAGGCCACTTGGGAGTTTTACTTGCAGTGATCCTTAGGACAGACAAACCTCCAAGTGGCCTCAAGGACTCTCTGAAAGGATGCAAATGAGCAGCTGCCGGCAAGGAGTATCAATCCTTCCATTCCGAGCTGAAGCTTCCTGAATGAGAAGCCAAGTCCTTCTCTCTCTCTCTCAACTCAGCCCACCTCACAGCGTTGTTGTTGTTGTGGGGTGCGAAGTAACCATCCTCTGCTACCAAATGTGATGTTCCCGTGGGTCGTCCATGAGGCCAATGTGGAGAAAAGACACGGGATGGAGCGACCCAGATTGGGGGTCTGGAAGCCCCTTTTATTGAGATAGGACAAAGGCAGGAGGAGCAATAGCATGTGATTAAAGACAGCCTGTAAAAGTACAATTTCTAATCTACTGCTCAGGGAAGTTCTGTCTATATATGGTCAAATCCTAGAGTCGTTGGGTAAGGCACATCTAGAGTGAACCTCAGGATGTTATGTTATTCACTATCAGGATATTAGGATGTTATGGAGTACTATAAGGATGTTATGTTCTTTAGGAGTTTGTTTCTTCCTGTGTGGTTCAGCGTGGCTCTGCATGCCGTTATCCACTGGGCCATGGGTGACCGCTACGCCTACACAAGGAACCATATTACAACAGTGGGGAAAACAGCAGGCAATTTTGCTGCCTTGTTTCTTAAAAAAAAAAAAAAGCAATCCCATTTGTTTCCTTTCTGAAAACATTTCAAACCACTGTAGGAAAAAGTCATTGGACGCAGTTGGAATTCACCCCTCCGTTACCTTCCGGCCGGCTGGACCACTCCATGTGTGTCATTCCTTGGGAAACCTCTGGCGAAGACCCCCGCCATCACAAAGGGACACAAGAGGCTGCGCAAGGGGAAGGTGGGCCAGGGGAAGGGCAGACTCATCTCTGCTTGGTATTTGGGGGCATGAATATGAAAGGGGAGATCTACAATGACTGTATCGTAAGCCTGCTAGAAGAATAAAGTTAGGCTGCGCAAGTAATAAGACTCGTGGGTCTGTTGGGTGTGGTTTGATTCTCCCAACTGCATTAGGCAGGGAAGCCCGTTATCTCCGGATTTAATTCTATTCTATTTTTTAAAAAATTAGAAACGTTGGAAATATTTGTAGTCTCCCTCTGCAAAGCAGCAGCAAAGCTCCAGGGAATAAATCGGGTTCAAAGTAAGAGAGGATATTTGCAGCTCAGGATGGGTGCACTTTTGAGCCCGAGAGACGTTTTATGACCCAACTAGGGAACATCGTCAGTGCTAGATGGGAGGGGCGTTTGCAGAGAGGGGGAGGACAACGGCTATGGGGTCCTTGGTGCCATCTGAGGTTGGGGTTTTGCTTGCAGACCTGTTCTGACCTTGGCTTCCCAAGAGCGTACAGAAAACTCCTGATCCCGACAAAACCCCCTTTTATTAATTTACCGTGAATTCCTCCCATTCACATCCAGCAAAGGCTTTTGAGGGAGGACTTATGGTCACAGACCTTCTCTGGCTTGGAGAGCTGCCAGGCCGAGATCTGCAGAACTTGGCCAGGAGTCTTGGAGAGTCACAAACCAATGAAGCGAACTAATTGTCTCCTGCAAACTCCACTCCCCTTTCGCTCCTCTTTTATTCCCTCTGGGAGGGGCCATTCACCGTCCACCTACGGCCTTACTCCCAAGTCGACCCGTTCTTTATTGTTCCCTTCATCTGGCAACTCTGCGCATGCGCACACTGGGAACAGGCTCCAGCTGTTCTTCTGCCCCACTCTGAAGGCAGCTGATAACTGTCAGACGTCCCTGCCCCCCCTCTACCTCCAACTCAGAGCCCTCATCCAAGCCTTCCCCAGACTCCAGGACTGGCCCATCTTCCTCCCCATCATCCTCGTTGTCCGAATCTGACTCATCTGCCATTCCAATACCGACAAAAAATTCAGTGTAAATAACAAATTTATTGGCGCTTCGGAGGGTAGAAAAAAATTCTCCATGGAACACACACAACTTTTTTTTTTCTTAAATAGAACAATCGGTTAAGGAGAATGCTTCAAGGAAGCCCCCCTCCTTCCACCTCCTGGCAAGTTACTCTCCCCAATCCCACCCCTCACCCACCCCCAGGGACACTTTTATCAACTGCTAACGAAAAGCAGTAAATCAGCCGCTTTGGGGCTATAAACATTTCCAAACTCCACTGACGTGAAGATTCTGATCCCAAATCCCAGTGTCTTTGAGTTCAAATAGCTTAAACCGAAGGAAAAAAATATATAGATGTCCAAAAGTCCTCTATTTACACAACGTGGCCATTCAAGGAGGAGAAAAAGCCTAGAGAGGCCCCTATAACTCGTCTTTCTCCCCTGCTTCTTCCCCGCCGGGGGGAGGACCCGCCCCGCCGTACAACTTCCCCACGATGGGCTGCACCACTTCTTCCAGCTCTTTCTTCTGGGCTTTGAACTCCTCGATGTCGCCGTCCTGGTGGCTCTCTAGCCACTCGATCTTCTCCTCCACCGCCTTCTCTATGGTCTCCTTGTCCTCGGACGACAACTTCCCCCCCAGTTTCTCCTTGTCGCCGATCTGGTTCTTCAGCGAGTAAGCGTAGCTCTCCAGCTCGTTGCGGGCGTCGATGCGCTCCTTCAGTTTCTTGTCCTCCTCGGCGAACTTCTCGGCGTCGGTCACCATCCTCTCGATCTCCTCTGGCGTCAGGCGGTTCTGGTCGTTGGTGATGGTGATTTTGTTCTTGTTGCCCGTGCCCTTGTCCTCCGCCGTCACCCGCAGGATGCCATTCACGTCGATTTCAAAGGTGACCTCGATTTGAGGGACGCCGCGCGGCGCGGGGGGGATGCCGGTGAGGTCAAAGGTGCCCAGCAGGTGGTTGTCCTTGGTGAGGGGACGTTCTCCTATGGGGGGGAACATGCAATTTTGTCTTTTGGTGAGAGATTTGGAGGGATCCACGGTTTGAAATTAAAACATCGGCGATCTCTTAAAACTTCCAGATCACAGACGCAACAAAATGATGAGAGGTGGAAGGGACCTTGGGAGGTCTTCTAGTCCACCCCCATTCAAACATGGGGTACAAGTGTATTTAATATGGTAAGTATTAAATAACTAACTATATCCCTGAGGTTAAAAAAGTAATGGATAAAATTAAGACAAGTCATTTTCATTCCAGCTATGATCCACTTTTAGGAGAAAAGGCAAAGTGCTGCACTTTAGTAGCATGTTTTAAAAAACGTACTGAGTAATTTAAAAGCATACTGAGTGTTGAGATCATGAGTTCAAGTCCTGCATTAGGCATGAAAGATAGCTGGGGGTCTTTGGGCCAATCAGAAGGAGGTTGTGAGCTCTAGTCCTGGTCTTAGCCATGAAAGCTGGCTGAGTGACTTTGGGCCGAGGCCCTCTCTTCTCTAGCTGAGCCCACCTCACAAGATGAGGAAGGAATGTTGCATGCGTTTGCTGCCTTGAGTTACTTCCCAAAAAAAAGAATAAAGGCTAATCAATTTACCTTCGTAGACTTTGATGGTCACTGTGGGCTGGTTGTCGGAAGCCGTGGAGAAGATCTGGGACTTCTTGGTGGGGACCACCGTGTTCCTTGGGATGAGTTTGGTCATGACGCCTCCCACCGTCTCAATGCCCAGAGTTAGGGGGCAGACATCAAGTAGCACCAAATCACCTGGAAAGAAAGAAATCAGGGAGAAATTAAAGATCAGCCTTGTGATAGGTCAGAAATCACAACCCAAGGCTTATTAACTTCACGAATCCAACCTCTCTCTCGGCTTACCTGTATCCTGATCACCAGAAAGGACTCCAGCCTGGACGGCTGCCCCGTAAGCTACGGCTTCGTCGGGGTTGATGCCACGAGACGGCTCTTTGCCGTTGAAGAATTCCTTCACGAGCTGCTGGATTTTGGGGATCCGGGTGGAACCACCCACAAGGACAATTTCATCAATATCGGATTTCTTCAGGTCTGCGTCTTCTAGAACTTTCTGGACAGGCTTCATGGTGGAGCGGAAAAGATCCTGGAAAGCAGAAGTGGAAAGGAATCAGTGGCTTGTTTCCAAGCTATGATTGTTGGGCTTCAGGAAGTACATTTCTTGCCCTCCAATGCTTTTTTTTTTAAAGTAGAGCCAATGGGTCGGCCGTTTACAACCTTGGCGAGTTTTAAGACTTGTGGACTTCAACTCCCAGAATTCCCCAAGCCGGCCATGGGGATCGGAGTTGGGGAATTCTGGGGATTTAAGTTCACAAGTCTTAAAGGTTGCCCAGTTTGGAGACTCCTGTAATGAAGGCATCTTGCAGAAGCCACTCCCATCATCACATTAACATTTTGATTCAACATTATAGCCACTTCTGGTTCCTTTTAGGTCACCCAAAGGAGATTCTTCCTATATTCTATACTTCCCACCCTTCAAGTCTTATGAAAGAGACACGTCCCTTTGAAGTCAACACCTACCATGTTGAGTTCTTCAAACTTCGCCCTGGTGAGGGTTTCCGAGAAGTCTTCGCTCTCAAAGAAAGATTCGATCTCGATCCTGGCCTGATGCTGAGAAGAAAGAGCTCTCTTGGCCTTCTCCACTTCTCGCCGGAGCTTCTGGACCGCCCGGACGTCCTTCCGGACGTCCTTGCCAGTCTTCTTCTTGTAGAGTTTGATGAAGTGCTCCATCACCCGCTGGTCGAAGTCCTCTCCGCCCAGGTGAGTGTCTCCGTTGGTGGCCACCACTTCGAAGACCCCGTTGTCGATGGTCAAGAGAGAGACGTCGAAGGTGCCGCCGCCCAAGTCGAAGACCAGAATGTTCTTCTCTCCTTCGCGCTTGTCCAAGCCGTAGGCGATAGCAGCTGCAGTACTACAGGGAAGGGGAAAGAAATATATATATGCACACGTTAGAAGGGCGCACACCTTCCCCTCGATGGCAGTAGGAGGTCAGAACAAGGAGGTGGCATCTACTTACGGTTCGTTGATGATTCTCATGACATTCAATCCGGCGATGGTGCCGGCGTCCTTTGTGGCCTGACGCTGAGCATCGTTGAAGTACGCAGGTACAGTGACAACAGCGTGGGTGACCTAAGCAGGTAGATAGAAGACAAAAGAAATGAAGTGATTGATGAAGTGATATGGGGGCTTCTCTTCTCCCCTAGGAAAAGAGCCTGGGAGGGTTTAAGGAGCTACTCCTTACCTTCTTCCCCAAGTATGCTTCAGCCGTTTCCTTCATCTTCGTCAGAACCATGGCCGAGATTTCTTCCGGGGCAAAAGTTTTCATCTGGCCTCCTCCGATATCAACCTGAATGTATGGCTTGGACTTCTTTTCAAGAACCTGTTTAGGACAATGATTAAGACTGCATGACAATCCAGAAAGCATTCGCAACGTAGAAAATTTTTTTCCTGGAAGGAAGTAAACAGGCTACTTTATATTTCAGAATGCAGATAAACGTGTCTTATTAATGACCAAACCAAACACATTTATAGTTTCTTATAAAATATTGGTAAGAGGTCTGTAAAGGGAGTGTGTGTGTGCATAAGCGCATCAGTGTGCCTTCTGTCCCTGTCCCCATTTCTTTTGTTCATGCCCATGTTTATACTTATACCTGTTATCTTGTACGTTTGACAAACTAAATAAAATAAAGGGAAGTCCTTCCATGGAGAAAGCCTTCTCCATGATGGCTCCCTCTCGCTGGAGCATCTCCCCTCCCAAGATTAGAATGACCCCCACTCCAGCACTCTTTCAGAAGGCGCTGAAGACCTGGTTCTGCCAGCGGGCCTGGGGAACCCAGAGCAGGATGGAGCCCATTAAATGGCTTGTATGATCTGTCGCTGTGTGTGTGACTTAATTATATTAATTCATTTGATTTATTGGTTTTATTGTTTTGAATTGTTTTATATTCTGTGAGTCACCATGTATGAATAGGCAGCAATATAAATTCAATAAGTAAAATAAGTCCTCCAAAAGGCTTCCAAGAGCCACATTTGAGAGTATTTTCCCAAGTGCAACAAAAGCTGGGTGGACACTACTACATTTCCAAGCTAATGTTTCGAATCTTTGCTCAGTCGAATCTTTGGATTCGAATCTTTGTTCAGCCATATCAATTGAACCAATTCTTGTGAGTGATTCAGAATGAATATTCCAGCCTAGCTGTCCACTTCGGGGTGCCTTGCACACACACACAAACAAGATTTTTACCAGATGCATCAAAGAACAAAGAGGGAAAAGCCTGGCTCACCTTGAAAGGCAGGTATTTGATATCCTGCTGCACCGAAGGGTCGTTCCATGTCCTCCCAATCAGGCGCTTGGCGTCAAAAACGGTATTTTCGGGGTTTGAGGTCAGCTGGTTCTTGGCGGCGTCACCAATGAGACGCTCGCCTTCCGGAGTGAAGGCCACGTAGGAGGGCGTGATCCGGTTGCCCTGATCGTTGGCAATAATCTCCACACGCCCGTTCTTGAAGACACCCACACTAGAGAGAAGAATGGTCATTCCATCAACACATGGTGGCATTAACAAAAGGAGAAGCCTCAACAGAGCACAGATGATGTGGCAGGGCAGGAAGCTATCTTGATGCAGATCATTCAAGTTATTCATTCGCCTGCATTGCAACATTGGTCATACATAAAACGAGAGCAAACTCCACTCTGGCACTGATGAGGTTACCTAGTTGGGTCATGAAATGCCTGAAAGAAAACCAAGCTCAGAGCTACTGTAGGTAAACGGGGAGCAAACCCCACTCCCTAACATTGATGATGTTCCCTAGTTGGGTCAGGACACTTCTGCAAGAAAACCACCAGGAGCTCAGACGGCACCAAAGACCCCTTGTTTCAACCCTGGGCTACAAATATTCTCTTCCATATACTGGCTAGTATATCTGTTTGCATGCCTCCATTTTTGCATAAAACCACTAAAAATAAAGGTTGGGCTTAAATTCGGTGTGCTAACCCACGTTGTACCAATTTCCAGCCACATTCTGCAGCGAGAGCTTCAAGGGCCAATTCAAGTATCCCCAATCATTGATCGAAACAACTCTTTTCATTGACATACCAGGAGTAAGTGGTTCCCAAATCAATGCCGACCACCGTCCCCACTTCTTCCTTTTTGTCGTCATCGTCAGCAAAGACGCTGCCTGCCAGCAGCAGACAGAACACGGCGTAATACTTCATTATTTTTAGGCTCACGCACCAAACAGGGGAGTTAAAACACTGCAGAAAGAAAAAACCCGAGGCACAGCGTTAAGACCAAATGGCGTTGCATATCATCCCCCCCCAAGGGTTTTGCATCATCATTCATGGAAGAATCCGGGAAGTGACGACACAAGATGGAGACTGGCCTACAGAAATCCAGTGGATAAAAAAAGCCGTACTCTGGATTGTGCGCTTCCATTCTGTTCTTGCAGGACACACAAAAACCCTGTTAAAAATGAAAGGCACTCTATCTTTTTTTTTTTTAAAGAGATTGCCCTCAACTATTCTAGAACCGTTTTAAGTGCATGCCGTCTCCGCTGTGGTGTGTGCATGGGAAGGACAATCAGACACCATTAAATCGAGAGACAGCCTGAAAATTCTCAAAGAAGCAACCAAGAACTAAGGAGAAATTTCCTGACAGTGAGAACAATTAATCAGTGGAACAACTTGCCTCCAGAAGTTGTGAATGCTCCAACACTGGAGGTTTTTAAGAAGATGTTGGAGAACCCTTTGTCTGGTGTAGGGTTTCCTTGGCTAAGTAGGTGGGTGGACTAGAAGACCTCCAAGGTCCCTTCCAACTGGTATTCTATATAAAATGCCAGGTAGGCATACACTGGGTGAAACCAGCCACCAAGGCTCAAAAAAACCCCCTCAAATAAATCCATATAGCATCTAAGGATGCTAACAGATCTCCCCCCCCCCCCAATGTTGCATCAGGTTTCCCAGACCTGAGTTCAGGTCTTCTCATGTATTAAGACTTTATTTCTAGATATAATCCATCCAGGTTCGAGAGCTGACTATAAGCTCCCTGTTCTTACCACCCTGTAATAATGCATCAATCCCCCACCCCCCAAAAAGAGACGCCAGAATAGAATAAGCCTCTTTTTAAGAATTATAAAATGACATTTTAAAAGAAAAAGGGATCTTTGGGGGTTTGAAAAGAGGACTGAAACGAGGGTGTTAAAAAAAAAACCATGAAAAACGTTGCAATGGGAACAAATAAAAGAGAAGCCCATTAATTCCCAGCTGTTATTTTTTAATATATAAAACCAGGCATCAAATAAAGCTAGATCCAATGACAATATGGAATATTGGAATAAAATGCAGCCCCCAACCCAATTCCTCCCCACCCAAGAAGCCCCCCACTTTCTCTTGGTGATTCCCCCATCCCATGATCCTACAGGCTGTGGATGATGGGATCTGTTGTCTTGGGTGGGAGCTACAGGCCAAATCAGAGCCCCCATCAGACGCCCCATTCCCTTCACTCGCTGATTCCGCCCCCCCAATCCCATGATCCTCCAGGCTGTGGATGATGGGACCTGGTGCCCTGGATGGATGGGGGCTACAGGATCAGACGCCCCCTCCCCATTTCTTCCTGATCCCTGCAGGCTGTGGATGATGGGATTTGTTGCCTTGGGTGACCAAATCAGACCCCCCTCCCTATTCATGCGGCCGTCACCCACTGAAACCCCGCCAGGCCTCACCGATCTCGCCGAGAAAGGCTGCCCACCGCCGGTCAACGCCTATAGCCGTCTCCCCTCGAACTTGCGACGCTCCGATCGAGTACTCAGGCCCCGGCGCCCATCTGCGCTTTATATAGCCACCCGCAGCCTCGCGTGGAGCTCCGCCATTGGTACGTTTCCCCGTGCTGGAGCTTCCCTATTGGTCGCCGGCTAGCAAGCTGGCCGGGCCCGATTGGCCCGCTAGGAACGTGACGCGTATTCCCCCCCACACCTCCGCCTTTTCCTTTTAATCCCACTCTTCTTTCTCCCCCCACTTTCCTCCTCCTTAGCTTGCCGCCGCGTGCTTCATTGGGCCGTCCTACCGGCATCGGGGACCAATGGTAGGCCGCGCTGCGGGCCAAGCGGAGAGCGCCGATTGGTCAGGTGCAGACGTCGTGCGACGTGCAGGCGAGACGTTCGTTACTCGACAAGGCGCTGAGGGGGGGGGGGTCGTTCTGGGAGTAACCATGGTTACGAGGCCTAGCGGGCCTCCGCAGGCGCTAGCAGGGTTGTAAAAGGGGGGTTGTGTTGAAATAAAGCGCTGGGTCGGGAAAGGGATTGATGAAAAAAGAATGAGGAGCTGGATGACCCCTTTGCATGGAGAGCTTCTTCCCCAGGAGCAGCCTCCATGAAAGGGAGTACTACAGTCACCCTCATCCACAGCCAGCAAGCTACCTAGGGGTTATGGGCATTTGAATCCCACAAGGAGTCCCTCAGCTTGGATCTCCAGCAGCTCAGGGATGCTTCAATGCCTTTTTTTCCCTCTCTTGCAGGACCACATATGTTGGGCTTGAAGGATGAGCGTCATACATGTGGCTTTTACACGTGTGTGCTTTATAACATGTGCTTTGATTGACCTTGTACTTTCCCTAGTATGTGTACAAGGGGTTACCCTGCACTGCTCATTTACGGGACATGGATTTATGATTCAAATCGATTTACTTTTGCATTGGGTCTTTACTTAGTATTATTGATTAACTATTATGTTATTTATTATTAGCCATCATGTATTTAATAACGTTTCCTCCAAGGGTGCAAACAAATTGACGCATCGAGATTCCCCTCCCCTCGCCTGATTCTTATTCCCGCAACAACCCTGCAAAGTACACTTAAGATTTTATGTATTTATGTAGCTATGTATTCAAATTCTCGTCACCTCTAGGCTCGATTACTGTAATGCACTCTACATGGGGCTGCCCTTGAAAAGTGTTTGGAGACTACAGTTGGCCCAGAACGCAGCCGCGCGAGCGATATCGGGTGTACCTAGATACACCCATATTACACCTATCCTCCGCGAGCTGCACTGGCTCCCTATCGGTCTCCGAACGCGCTTCAAGGTGCTGGTCATCACCTTTAAAGCCCTACATGGCCTAGGACCTGGATATCTGGGAGACCGCCTCCTGCCACATATCTCCCAATGGCCGATAAGAACTCACAGACTGGGCCTTCTCCGGGTGCCGTCGACCGGACAATGCTGGCTGGCGGCTCCTCGCAGGAGGGCCTTCTCTGTAGCTGCTCCGACCCTGTGGAACGATCTACCCGTAGAGATCCGGACCCTTCCCACTCTCTCGGCCTTCCGAAAAGCCACTAAAACCTGGCTATTCCGGCAGGCCTGGGGCTGTTGACTCCACGAATGAGGTCCAGCCCCACCCAGATTGAGTGTATGGTGTATTGTTTTTAAATTGTTTTTTTTTTAAATTGTTTCTTTTTTATTTTTTAACTCCTTATTTTAACTTGTCTCTGTAAGCCGCCCGGAGTCCTACGGGATTGGGCGGCATATAAATTTGTTAAAAGTTAAAGTTAAATTCTATTTCCGTCAATGACTCTGGGCAGCCTACAATTCAAAATATATATTAAAAATAACTGAAAACAGTAAAGCCACTAAGAAATGTCCAGATTAAATCTAGACATGGGAGCCAAGATACTTGGCCAGTTTGCCAAATATGACCATTTTTCACAGACAGCTGCAGCATCTTTGCGGTCACGTGATCAAAATTTGGATGCTTGGCAACTGGCATGTACTTATGCCAGTTGCAGAGTTATATGATCCCCTTTTGGGAGCTTTTTTTTAAAAAAAAAATTCAAACATCCTTTATTTTGACATGAATGCATAAACTCATGTTGCCCTTTTAGGAGCTTTTGACAAGCAAAATGGGGAAGCGTAATTCACTAGACAACTGCAGTGACTCACTTGACAACAGTGGCAAGAAAGGTCGTAAAGTGGGGCAAAACTCACAACAACTGTTTCACTTAGCAAGAGAAATGTTGGGCTCAGTTGTAGTTGGGAGTCAAGGGCTTCCCTGTAGTTGGGGTTGTGAGTCATGTTGTTGTTTCTTAACATTGCAACACATTCTGCGTTACAATTTCCTCCGGATTAAGGCATAATTCTCGACACACTGAGCTGTACACTCCCCTCAGGGAGTCATCAGACAATGTGTCCAATCAAGCTGCTAATTTATAAAACATGACAAAATGTATCCTGTTAACAAAAGGTTGTGCTTATTTAATGAACGGCTTTATTATAATCCTTCCTAACCACTAGATTACTTTTAAACAAAATGGAAATGATACGTTATGACAATCCAAATGGCCTACAAAGATTATTTCCTGTCAATCTTTATATTCTAGATATGTCACATTAAGCCATGTTTTAAGAGCCATTAAGAGCCGAAGTGGCGCAGTGGTTAAATGCAGCACTGCGGGCTACTTCAGCTGACTGTATTTCTGCAGTTCGGCGGTTCAAATCTCACCGGCTCAAGGTTGACTCAGCCTTCCATCCTTCCGAGGTGGGTAAAATGAGGACCCGGATTGTTGTTGGGGGCAATATGCTGACTCTGTAAACCGCTTAGAGAGGGCTGAAAGCCCTATGAAGCGGTATATAAGTCTAACTGCTATTGCTATTGCTATTAAAGAAACTACAGTTGGTAGCATCCCAATATGTATTTGGCCCAAAGGAATCCAACTTAGCAAAATGACTGAACCACTTCATAATAAACACGTCATATTATACTATGGTTTATTAAACGTATGGACTAAACCATAGTGGGTCAAATTTACGCAATATCTTCATCTATAAAGCATGGTTTGCAAAAGGTTTTATTTTCCGTCGTTTTTTTGGGCAGATTTCATTAAGTGAATCAATGATGGAGTTTTTTGTTGAGTTCCAGTTTTCGTCAATGTTGTCCGCTAACAGAGGAGAAAATCTGTTCTGTAGCAAAAGTTGAAATTTGGCTTGGCTGTTGGGGTCGGATAAATTTGCGTAGTTGAGGGTAGCTGTGGGCTTAGTAGTATTGGGTGCCTTTAGGTGCAGTCGGAATTTTGCCGTATGGACAATAGCCGATTACCTTACCGATCGATTAACTCGCTGCGACCGGATGGGTGGAAAATCGCAGAAATGCCCCAAAGAAAACGTGGATATCTCAAGTGGCTCACAATCTTCAACCACTCCATTTCTCGATAACCGATGCCCAACAAGCCGCCCTAAATCAGAATCAATGGCGTGCTGTAATCCGTGACGTCCTGCCCCTGGCCTTCACAATGCAACGGTCACTGCCTTATGGACGTTGACATTTACGAAGATTAAGTCCAATGGTTTGCAAACAAGTATAACTGGATTTGGACAATATACCCCAGCATGGTCTAATAAATCCCACTAAATCTTAGTATTGTTTATAAAAGAGTCACATGCTGCAGCTGCTATTCACCAGCTACAATTGTGCAGAATAAAAGTTACAAAAACATGTATAGATGGGTCCTCGACTTACAACAGTTCATTTAGTGAGCTTTTACAATGGCACTGAGAAAATAATAATAACTTAAGTCTGTTTTTAACATTTACGACCATTGCAGTTCAGAGCAGATCAAATCAAAATTCAGACAGTTGGCAACTGACTCATAGTTATGACAGTTGCAGTGTCCCGAGGTCATGTGACCTGACAAGCAAAGTTAGTGGGGGAAGCTGGATTCACTTAACAACCGCGCTACTAATTTAACCACTGCAATGACTCACTTAACAACTGTGGCGAGGAAGGTCGTAAAATGGGTGCAAAACTCATTTCACCAATGTCTCGCTTAGCAACAGAAATTTGTTGGGCTCAATTGTGGTCGTTAGGCGAGGCCTACCTGTAGTGTTTTTCCTCCAACTGTTCAAAAAGAAATAGGTATTAAGAGCCATGTTACACATGTTGTAATACATCTCTTTTTAAGGGAAAGAGTCTACTCTTTTCCTTACAGTTGAAATATTTTTTTTTGTTTCTTGTTATTATCTATTTACAAGCATTCATAATTTGCTACTTTTTTATTCGGGTCAGCAGCTACAAATTACACACATATAACACATATCAAATTCTATGTCTATAATTCATTACTATAAGCAAACAAGCCTTATCATAACTCTCTTCCTTTGCGTTCAAGTCTATACTCTGCCTTTGACGGTAGAGGGTGCAGTGATATAATTTCTAAACATGTCTTTCTTGAGTAATAGTCTCCTTTATTTGAATATATGACAAAATATTATATAATATTAGACTTGGCCAATATCCAACAAGTAGGCTGGGCATCTAAGCTGGGGAAGATTTCACTTTTAAGAGCCAAGAGTTTTGATCTCATGCTTTCCTTTGCCCTCCTCATTCAGATTTCCTCTGGTAATATCTCTTTCAGATTATAAACCATCAGCGGCTCAATTCTTCGAATCCATTTTCTTTTTAAAAGTGCTCAAAGATGCACATTTTAACCCAACAGCTGGCTGAATGCAAGCATGTTCAGTTGCATCATGACCTAATAATATTTTGTTTTGGCATGGGGCACCAAGCCAACGATTTTTGGAATGTGCGGGAAATTCTGTTCGCTTGTAAACGGAACTGTTTCTCCTTTGCTAACCGAAATGCCAATGGCCATTCAAGGGATTACACACGAAGGATTCCAAAAATAGAAGTGAGCCAGGCAGGAAATGTTCCTGAGCTGGCTCTTGAAAAGCCACAATCGACAGAAAGCATATTTAGGAGAAAGTAATCTTTATTGTTATTGTACTTAAATACAACGAAATTTTCACATTTACGACCATTGCAGTACAGATCAGATCAAATCAAAATTCAGACAGTTGGCAACTGACTCATAGTTATGACAGTTGCAGTGTCCCGAGGTCATGTGACCAGACAAGCAAAGTTAGTGGGGGAAGCCGGATTCACTTAACAATCACGCTACTAATTTAACCACTGCAATGACTCATTTAACCACTGTGGCAAGAAAGGTCGTAAAATGGGTGCAAAACTCATTTCACCAATGTCTTGCTTAGCAACAGAAATTTGTTGGGCTCAATTGTGGTCGTTAGGCGAGGCCTACCTGTAGTGTTTTTCCTCCAACTGTTCAAAAATAAATAGGTATTAAGAGCCATGTTACACATGTTGTAATACATCTCTTTTTAAGGGAAAGAGTCTACTCTTTTCCTTGCAGTTGAAATAATTTTTTTGTTTCTTGTTATTGATAACACCAATCTTAATGACATAGAATCAATTATATTTCATTGCCTCTACTTGTTACTGGCAAGAATCAAGAAATCAATTCAATGGGTCACCAAAAAAGTAAATACCACCGCACACCCCTCATAAAAATCTGGTATAATTTATATTCATCATAAATTTCTGTTCACTGTCAACCTACCCATTTCTTAAGGAGGGTCTTTACTGGAGGGGGGGTATAGAAACTGGCCCCCACCAACAGTTCTTTTCTATGCACACAATATTTGAAATGATTGGATCCAATAGCTTGCTGCTTTTGATTTAAGATAACAAAACAAATTAATCAAAGCATATTTTGCATTGTTCCATGAATGTCAATTTATTAGGTCATCAGCTGTGTCCTAACATGCTGAAGCTGGTCAACTACATACCGAGAGCCACATTCACACAATACATGAACATTAACAAAATGTTGGTAGGTTCTTTGTGGCTTAGAATCAACCCCAGCCCATTTGATTAGTTTAAGGTTCAGTATTGGGTGCAAACCCATAACACGGGTAAATCCTATAACCAAGCTAAGATGCTGGCAAATACACTTCCTGAGCTTCAGTAAACAACCCAACAACAACAAAAATGAATGAAACAAAACAGTACAATTTCCAATGAAATCTTAGCATTAACATTTAACCCATCCCATTTTAAACAAATGTGTCCAGACTGGTTCTTTGCACTGTTTACCAACTTGAAATTAAAAACAAATCAAAACAGAACCATCTAACTCCTTGCCCTGGAGGAGATACTGAAAATTTAAATGTCAAAACTCTTGTTGGATCAGCATCCATTTGCTAACTAACCTCTGAAGGCCAGGAAGGTTGAAAAGAGCTTTTAAATTGGCAATGGGAGTTACCTTTTTGGCAAACTTACAGCTTCCCTTTGAAGATTTAAGGCGTAGTTTCCCATCCTTTATGTATTAAATCTCAGTTCTATCTCCCTGTAATGATTAGGATCCTATTATAGCAGATTTCTATTTCATTTCTGGGGGACTATATGAATCTCTCTCTCTTTTTCATCAATATATTATCCAGCCAGCCAGCCAGCCAGCCAGCCATCTACCCACCCACCCACCCACCTATCTATCTAGGTTGACTCACCCTTCCATTTTCCGAGGTAGGTAAAATGAGGACCCAAATTGTTGGGGGCAATATGCTGACTCTGTAAACCGCTTAGAGAGGGCTGTAAAGCACTGTAAAGCGGTATATGTCCAAGTTCTAAGTGCTATTGTTACCTACCACCATCTCTCTCTCTCTCTCATATATCTATCTCTAATTCTTTCTATCTATATTTTATATCATTCTATCTAATTCAATATATATATATATGTGTGTGTGTGTATGTATGTGTATGTGTGTATGTATGTGTATGTGTATATATATATATATATATATATATATATATATATATATATATATACACACACACACATACATACACACATACATACACACATACAGCTCATCCATTTTAACTACATCTAGCTTTCATCAATCTATTATCTCTTCTTTTTATCCTTCCTTCTTTCTTTTTCTTTTCTTCTCTCTCTTTCTCTTACCAATGTGTTATCCATCCATCCATCCTATAGTTTTCTTGGCAAAGAAGCGCCTTGTTCCTTATTCCTGGATGACATTCCAACATCCTAATCTAACTTTACAAGGGATCGATTTAGGTTGCCACCCAATATTAACCAGGTTAATCAAGTTCAACCTTGCTTTCCAAACCTGATTTTTTTTTTTGTGGTGTGGGGAGGGGGGGGGGGGACACACACAAAACACTGATTTGCAACCCAGCTCAGCAAAACCAGACCAACCTGTGGCTGGCCTTCCCAATCGTGGGGCATCTTTCCAAAAAGCCACCCCCCCTCAGTCCCGTCTCTCCCCCTCCCCCCGCCTATCCATTCACACCTGGCCAGGTAAAGCAGGCGCCTCTCACCTGTAACCCGCTTCTCCACGCGCGGGGCACGACGGGAGCTGTAGTTCCCGGTGCCTCAGCAGGGCGGCCGCCGAGAGGCTGTGCCCCGCCTGGACTCGGTTTCCCGGCGTGCCGCGGGCGGGCGCGCACGCGCAGTGCGGGCGTCGGCGAGCGGCTGCGGAGCTGAGGGGCGTCCGCGGCGGGTCCGGAGCAGCGGCGGCGGCGAGAGGCGGGCGGGCAGGCGGGCGGCGGCGGTTCTGCCCCTCAGGTGGGTCCCTCAGGGAGGCGGGGGTGTGGGGAGGACGCCCGGGAGGCCCAGGCTCCTCTCCCGGGCCTCGTGGCGGGGCCTAGTGGGAAGGGGGGGCGGCAGAGCCCCACGCCCCCCCTCCTGCCCTTTGCGTCGCCCTTGAAGGCCCCCCCGTCCCCTCTCTAGCCCCCCCGTCTTTGCATTGAGGCTCCTCTTCAGGCCCCCTATCAATTCAGCCCCCCCATTCCATGCCCTATTGACATTGGGGGGTCTATTCTCCCACCCCCCAAAAAAACGTCCTGTCAATTCAGCCCCCCCTCCATGCCCCCTTTTCCCTATTGACCTATTGGGGTCCCTCTTCTCCCACCCCCTATCCCCTGTCAATTCACACACCCTCATTCCATGCCCCCCTTCTCTATTGACGTTTGGGGTCCCTCTGCCCCCAAATCTGTCATTTCACACACACCCCCATTCCATGCCCTCCTCCTCTGTTGACTTTTGGGGTCTATTCTCCCCCCAAAACGTCCTGTCAGTTCAGCCCTCCCCCATTCCATGCTCACCCTTTCCCTATTGACTTTTGGGGTGCCTCTTCTCCCACCCCCTATCCCCTGTCAATTCACACACACACACACACACACACACATATTCCATGCCCCCCCTCCTCTAATTGGCTTTTGGGGTCCCTCACCCTCTATCCCCTGTCAGTTCAGTCCCCCCCCAGTTCCCTGTCCCCATCCTATTGACTTATCGGGGTCTCTCTTCTCCCCCCAAATCCCCTGTCAATTCAGCCCCCCTCCCCTATCGATCTTAGGTCCCTCTCCCCCCCCACACACACATTTAATTGACACCCAGCCCTCTTCCCTTAGGACAGGCTTATCTGCCCCCCCCCATTTCAACCCCAATTTGTCCTTCCTGCTGCCCCACCCCCACTTTTGCATTCTTCCTCTTAATGCTGCCGACTCCCCCTCTCTGCACCCCTTTTCTTCCCTCCCCCTCCTCAATTATCCTTTGACACTTCCTCCTCCTTTGCCCCCTCCCCTTTCCAGCCTCTTCTTGCTTATCCCTCCCCTCTTTACTGCTTCTTTTGGGGTTCCCCCTCCCCCTTTTCAACTCAAAGTCAAGTTTCTCTTCCCCCCACTTCTGTCTGTTTCCCCCTTATTTGCAGTGGCTTCCTTCCTTTCCCTCCCCACCCCTAGTCCATCCCTCCTCATTAATTGCTCCTCCATCTCTTCTCCTCATCTATCACCCCCTCCCCACTTCTTGGTTTTCTGCCCTTTTCCTATTTGCCTTTATTGGATTAGGATTCAGTTGATTTGCTGCTTGTCTCGTGGCTGGAGGGCGACTCTGAACGGATATTTATTTATTTACTTGTATCCCACCTTTGTTATAAAGTTCTCAAAGGGGCAAAAAGATCTAATACTCCTCCCTCCTCCTGTTTGACTCCTTATAACAATAACCCGGTGAGATTGGTTGAATTGAGAGAGAAAGGACTGGCACAAAGTCATCCTACTGGCTTTTTTTTCCCCTAAAGAGGTACTAGAACTCACTGTCTCCTGGTAATTTGCCCAAAGTCACCCAGCTGGCTTTCATGGCTAAGGCGAGACTAGAACTCCCCATCTCCTGGTGATTGGCCCAAAGTCACCCAACTGGCTTTCATGGTTAAGGCGAGACTAGAACTCCCCGTCTCCTGGTGATTGGCCCAAAGTCATCCAACTGGCTTTCATGGCTAAGGCGGGACTAGAACTCCCCGTCTCCTGGTGATTGGCCCAAAGTCACCCAACTGGCTTTCATGGCTAAGGCGGGACTAGAACTCCCCATCTCCTGGTGATTGGCCCAAAGTCACCCAACTGGCTTTCATGGCTAAGGCGGGACTAGAACTCCCTGTCTCCTGGTGATTGGCCCAAAGTCACCCAGCTGGCTTTCAGGAGGGTCAAGAACTCACCGTCTCCCAGTTTTTAACCTAGTCCCTTACATCCTCCCTCTTTTCAATTTGCAGGTTGCCGAGCCCTCCCACCCTTTCTATTTTTGCACGACCATCCTACTTTCTGTTTCTCTCCAAGCTCCGGGGTATTATTGTCACCACCCACCCCCAAATCCTTTGACAGACACATCCTCCCCCCCCCCTCAATTTATTTTGCTTGGATGCCCGCCGTCACCTGCCTGTTCCTTCCCCAATTTAGCCATGTCTGCCTTCTCTGTGCACTAATCTTGGTTTCTTTCTTCCTTTGATAAACCTCTTCCTCCGTTTCGGTTTCACGCTTTAGCCTCCTTCGCAACCCAGAATGTTTCCAGCCAACCCCCTTCGGTCTTTAGGATCAAATAGCTCAGTGGCTGAGCTTGTCGATCAGAAGGTCGGCAGTTTGGCGGTTCGAATCCCTAGCACCGCGTAACGGAGTGAGCTCCCATGACTTTCCCCAGGTTCCGCCAACCTAGCCGTTCGAAAGCAGGTAAAAATACAAGTAGAAAAATAGGGACCACCTTTGATGGGAACAGCGTTCCGTGCGCCTTCGGCGTTGAGTCATGCCGGCCACATGACCACGGAAAACGTCTTCGGACAGCGCTGGCTCTTCGGCTTTGAAATGATGAGCATCGCCCCCTAGAGTCGGGAATGACTAGCACAGATGGGCGAGGGGAACCTTTATAAGTTAATGCAGTTACAACTTGAAAATCTGGTCTGAAGAGGAAGTAAAACTTACCACTGCAAACTCAAGATAGTTTCATTATAAAATTCCGAACCGTTTACCACAGTCGTCCCGGTGGTTTAGCTATAAAAATTTGTGGGGGTTTTGTTTTTGTTTTAATTTGCTGAGGAAAAGTGGAAGTAGAACTGGTCGTTTTTCTTAAGGGACATGTTGTGTCTATTCCTATCGTGATGGATTAATTAATTTGGTGGCCATCAGGTTCCTGTCAACTCTTAGGAAACTCATTGATAGATATTTTTTTTCCCCACCACGACAATCTGTTCCCAACAGGTTCTTTCAGGATCATACCATAAATGGCCCATTGAAAGAATTCTAGTGGAAATATTCACAAAGGTGAAAAATTGCAGAATGTACCCATAAGAAAGATTGAATTTCCTCTACTCTGAGGCAAAGACTAGTATCCTTGACTTAGAACCATACGTTTGAATCAAATAGAATAGATCAGCGGTCACCTACTGGTGGTCCGTGAGAAAATTTTGGTGGTCCACAGAAAAGTTATGTGCATTTTTTATATTGCACTAAATCAGGGTCCTCAAACTACAACCCCTGGGACGGATACGTGCAATGGACGCTTGTGTTGCTGCAGAGAGTCTTCCCCTTCGGGGTCTTTTTGTGTGGGTCAGAGGAGGGCAGAAATTCAGGCTTGGGGTCTGCTTCAGCCTCCTGGTGGGGGGCTTTGGGCGAAGGCTGGAGGGAAGAGCCGCTGGTGGGGAAGAGCCTGAAGGCCTCGTTCCAGTGGGACGGCATCATGGCCTGGAACTGGCTGACCATCTTGGCCCACTGAGCCTCCAGGCGCCAGCACCTGGCCTTGCACTCCCGCGGGTCTTCCCTCTGCTTGGAAAGCCCATGCTCCTAGTCCTCAGTGAGGTGCTTCTGCTGAGCCTCCTTCTCGGTCAGATCCAATTTGGAGATTTTCTTTACTATACTATGTTTCTGGTAAAATCCCCAGGAGAAATATTTCAGGTTTTAAGTCAATATGATGATGTATCATTTTTTCCAGCCACATATGTATTTTAGTCCATTTTCGTTTTGCTTCTGCGCAGGTCCACCACATATGATAGTAGGAGCCCGGTGTCTGGTGGCATTTCCAACATTTAGCTGATTTATCTTTAAACATCTACGCCAGTCTTGCTGGTGGTCAGTGCCATCTATAAAACATCTTATGCAAATTCTCTTTATATGCAGTTGACATTGTTAATTTATAATTTCTGATCACCATTTTGAAAGGGAGTGTTTGTGTGTATAGAATGAAAGTGAGATTTGAGGCACAGTCATTATTTTTTTGCGTCTTCCACCCCCCACCCCCCATCCCTGTTCTGTTCCTGTTTTCCCTGAGCTCAAGCCTCATTCTTACTCATCATCCAGAACTGATTTCTAGAACCTGCTTCAAATCCTTGTGCAATTTGCTTTGATTCTTAATTTATTTATTTTTTGGGGGTGAGATTTGAATCCAGCTCTCTGGATTTTCACTGGGGAAAGAGCAAGGGAGATTTTTTTAAAAAAATAAAAAGTCACAGGCTGGTATGTGTGGTCCTTTGTTTAGTGGCCAAAGTTACAGCAGCTTACCGCCTTCTCAGCTTCCCTGTGTTCACATGACCAAAATCCAGAGGCTTCGCAACTGGCATATACTTACGACAGTTCTAATGTCCCCTTTTGCGACCATCTGACCAGCAAAGTCAATGGGGAAGCTTCACAACTTAAGTTGTGTTACTAACTTAAACCGTGGCAGTGATTCACTTAACGACTACGGCAAGAAAGGCTACAAAAGGGGTTTGGCGAGAAATGGGGCCTTTTCGGCGTTTCCCCCTTTGTGCGGAATTTCTTATCTTGTGGAAACATAGGGGGCTCCTAGGTCAGTTGAAAAAGTTTTAATTTTTTTCCGGGTTTTCTTGCCGAATGTTTCCTTCTCCAGCTGTATTTCAAGGGAAGATTGTCCCTTCCACAATCCCTCTCTGTATTTTTTTTTTAACGTTGCTGAATATTCAGCTTCTAAACCAGCGATAAATAGCTTTCACACTGGAGGCCCCTTTTGAAGGATAGCCTTGAAGGGAGCGATATCAATGTCTCCATACATAAGAAAATATTTTTCACTCTGTCGTTTCCTCCTTTCTCTTGAAATGTACACAGTTGGATGAATGAACAAGATGCCATTTCTCTCTCTCTCTCTCTCTCTCTCTCTCTCTCTCTCTCTCTCTCTCTCTCTTTCTCATTTCTCCCCCCCCTCTCTCTCTTTCTCATTTCTCCCTCTTTCTATCTCATCTCCCCCTCTCCCCCCTCTGTTTCTCTCTCTCTCTCTCTCTGTCTCCTCCCTCTCCCTCCTTCTCCCTCTCATCTCTCTGTCTCTGTCTGTCTTTCTTATCTCTCTCTCATCTCTGTGTGTGTGTCCCTTTCTCTCTCTCTCTCTCTCTCTCTCTCTCTCACCTTTCCGTCTCTCTCCCCCTTTCTTTCTCTCCTCTCTCTCCTCTCTCTCCTCCTTCCCCCTCTCTCACCTTTCTGTCTCTCCCTCCTCTCTTTCTCTCTCTGTCTCTCTCTCTCTTCTCTCTCTGTCTCTCTCTCTTTTTCTCTCTGTCTCATCTCTCTCTCTTTCTGTCTCCTCCCTCTCTCTGTCTCCTCCCTCCCTCTCTCTCTCTTTCACCTTTCTGTCTCTCTCCCTCCCCCCTCTTTCTCTCATCTCTCCTCCTCCTCTCTCTTTCTCTGTCTCTCTGTGTCTCCTCTCTCTCCCTCCTTCTCCCTCTCATTTCTCTGTCTCTCTCTGTCTCTCTTATCTCTCTCTCATCTCTCTGTGTGTGTCCCTCTCCCTTTCTCTCTCTCTCTTTGTCTCCTCCCTCTCTCTCTCTTTCATCTTTCTGTCTCTCTCTCTCCCTCCCCCCTCTTTCTCTCTCATCTCTCTCTCTCTCATCTCTCTCTCTCTCATCTCTCTCTCTTTCTCTTGGTGTCCTTCCTCTCCCTCTCATCTCTCTTTCTCTCTCTCCCTCTCTCTTATTTCTCTCTCTCTCTCTCTCTCTCATCTCTTCCCCCCCCCCTCCCTCCCCTCTCTTCCTTTTTTCCGGGTCATCCCACAAGATGGTTTTACAAGGGCCTGTTCTGAGATTACATTCCCTTGAAATGCTGAATGGCTTCCTTTAGATCAAAGTGCTTCTTTGTGAAAATCCCCACATTCTCGGTACGCTTCTGCTATTGCTAGATAGAACTTTTTTTAAAAATCAAAGTTCGTACCAAGCTTTTGTTCTGTAAAGCTTATCAGGGCCTGGAGGTCAGAAATAAAACAAGAGTTTGCTTTCAGCAAGTCTGTTCATTCCAGGTCTTGAAAAAGGAAGCGTTCCAACCGAGAAAATTGCTGTTCCCCAGGAAAAAAAATATGTAAATGGATGACAGATGGATGGGCTGCCTCTCATATATCCTCTTTTAATGGAGGAAAAGGTCTCACGGTCAAAAGGAAAACACAACGAAGCAATAATGTTAGACATCCATTCCAGCAATAAATTTAGAATTTCAAGAGCTGAAAGAATAGTTACCCTCTAAGAGTAACTGTAATTTACAGTTTGGTTTAGTGATTAAGGCACTGGGCTAGAAAGCGGGAGAACGTGAGTTCTAGTCCTCTGTAGCCATGAAAGCTGGCTGGTTGACTGTGGCCCAATCACCAAGGAGACAGAGAGTTCTAGTTCCACCCTAGGCATCTTCCTTTTTTCCTTCTTTATTCTTCCATCTTCCTTCCTTCCACTACTTATATTCCACTTCACAGTGCTTTCCAGCCCTCTCTAAGCGGTTTACAGAGTCAGCCTCTTGCCCCCCAACCACCTGGGTCCCCATTTTACCCAACTCAGAAGGATGGAAGACTGAGGGAGGGAGGAAGGAGGGAGGAAAGAAGGAATGGAGGGAGGAAAGGAAGGAAGGAAGAGCAATAGCACTTAGACTTCTATCCCACTTCACAGTGCTTTTACAGCCCATCCTAAGTGGTTTATAGAGTCTGCCTCTTTCCCTCAACCATCTAGGTCCCCATTTTACCCACCTCGGAAGGATGGAAGGCTGAGGGAGGGAGGAAGGAAAGAAGGAATGGAGGGAGGAAAGGAAGGAAGGATAGCAATAGCCCTTAGACATATACCACTTCACAGTGCTTTATAGCCTTCTCTAAGCAGTTTACAGAGTCAGCCTCTTGCCCCCAACAATCTGGGTCCTCATTTTACCCACCTCAGAAGGATGGAAGGCTGAGTCAACCTTGAGCTGGTCAGGATTGAACTCCTGGCAGCGGGCAGAATTAGCCTTCAATACTGCATTCTAACCACTGCACACCATGGAAGAAAGGCAGGAAGGGCAATACCCCTTAGACTTATATATATATACTGCTTCGTAGTGCTTTACAGCCCTCTTTAAGCGGTTTACAGAGTCAGCCTCTTCCCGCCCCCCCAATCTGGGTCCCCATTTTACCCACCACCTCGGAAGGATGGAAGGGCGAGTCAACCTTGAGCCTGCTGAGATTCGAACTGCCGAATTGCAGGCAGGCATAGTATAAAGCCTGCTTGAGCAGGGGGCTGGACTTGAAAACTTCCAAGATCCCTTCCAATTATCCTTACGTTCTATCTCCTGTTGCTGGTTAAACAAACCATCTGGATGGGGTTCTTATCTGTTACACAAGAAGGGGACTGGATAGAGAAGGCATCGTGGTTTTCCTCTCCAAGCTCATCTCTTCCCGTTTTCTACCCCCCACCCACCCCACCTGGCAGCTATCTTTGCTGGATTCTTCCGTTGCTGCCTCCTCTTTTGAAGATGGTCAAGCTGGACATCCACACCTTGGCCCACCACCTGAAGCAGGAGCGGCTCTACGTGAACTCCGAAAAGCAGCTGATCCAGAGGCTGAACGCTGAGGTGCTGAAGACGGCCGAGAAACTCTATCACACCGCTTGGATCTCCAAGCAACAGAGGATCAATTTGGACCGGCTAATCATCACCAGGTAACGACTCCTCTGAGCCGCAACCTTTCCCCCTTTTTCGAAAGAACGGGGTGTTTCTCCCCCCCCCAAAATGCAAAAAAGGTCTATTATTTCAGCATCTTTCTTGATGATGCTTCAAATAGCAATAGCAATAGCAGTTCGACTTATATACCGCTTCATAGGGCTTTCAGCCCTCTCTAAGCGGTTTACAGAGTCAGCATATTGCCTCCACAGTCTGGGTCCTCATTTCACCCACCTCGGAAGGATGGAAGGCTGAGTCAACCTTGAGCCGGGGAGATTTGAACCGCTGAACTGCAGTTAACAGTCAGCTGAAGTGGCCTGCAGTACTGCACCCTAACCATTGCGCCACCTTGGCTCGGAATAGAGCGGTTGCGGCAGCCGAGAAGTGGCTGTGGGTTTGAACCTACCCTGTTTTCCCGAAAATAAGACCTCCCCGCATAATAAGCCCAATCGGGCTTTTGAGTGCATGCGCTAAAATAAGCCCATCCCCTGAAAATAAGCCCTCCCCTAAAATATTTAAACGCATGTGCAGCCAGTCCCGGCCATTCCCAGGTTTTTTTCCTTTTGAAGATATTTCTCTTCTCATCCAAGGAGCTTCTTCAGTTTCCCCACCATCAAGTCAGAGCCGAAGAAGCTTCTCGGATGAGGAGCAAAATGTCTTCAAAAGGAAAAATAAACAGAAAGTCCAGTTGGCTCTTTTGGGGTGGGGGAGCACCTAAAAACAGGTCACATGACTTCAGGATGCTGCAAACAGAATTAGGGAGAATATTGTTACTCGTGATTTTGTATAACATATTTAAAGTGAATGCCAGAGGTCCAGATTAGATTTTGAAAAAAAGGATGGTATTAGGAAGACCCAAGAACAGTGTTATGGCTATTGGAAGGATGTGGTAAACATTGATTAATTGAAAAAGGAAGGAATTCGTGCTGATATCAATACATATAATAACACTAGACTTTATCTAGTGTTAATGTTTATCTGTATTAATATTGGTCTTGTACCAAAAAGATTGATGCTCAGATGCCACACCGCCTCATGCAGTGATGTTGATGATATTGGTGCATGTTGATAAAACGTCACTCAAAAAAAAAGGATGTTGCAAAGGGGCATGAGGGCTAGCTGGTTGCCCACCAAGCACCCAAAAGCTCCTTTGACCATGGGGATACAGGCAGGGCAGCCGTCGGCTCTTCATAACCAGGTCGTACGTTCTTCTGGGGAGGACCCTTGTAACTTTGAGTGTATTTCTAAGGGGCCGGCCGTAAGATGAGGACTGTTGGTTTCAAATAGCACCCCAGAGTAAATCAGGGTCCAAGGCAAAGGATTGTTCAAAGTTCCCATTTATTGAGAGAGCTATGTTGGCACATCTGGGAAAACCTGAATCTGAAAGCTTCCCAGTTTTCCCCACCCAGTTGAAAGTTCAAGATCTTGCCCCCGCACCCACAAGTCCATCCCATGGTCCAATCTCCCACTGCCACCCTGGCAGCTTCCACCCATCCCGTTCCGGTCAGGTGCATAGGTGCAGAGACAAAGGATGACCTTGGCTTTCTAGAAAGAATGTTGTTATGGCTACATATCATCTAACTCCGTACAATCCCATTTTCCCACCATAGAAAATGCATAGTAGGATAATAGAAAGTGTGGCAGGCCAAAGACCCAAAGGAAAAGAGGGCCCGCCTCCTCCGTGCCTAGGACTTCCGTAAGGAAATCCCCCCCTTCCTCTTGTTACAGTGCTGATGCCTCACCGGCCGAGTGTTGCCAGCACGCCAAAGTGCTGGAGGACACGCAGTTTGTGGACGGCTACAAGCAGCTGGGCTTCCAAGAGACGGCCTATGGCGAGTTCCTTCACCGGTTGCGCGAGAACCCCCGCCTTATCGCCTCCTGCCTGGTGGCCGGGGAGAAGCTGGCGCAGGAGAATATCCAGAATGTCATCCACACCGTCTTCACCTCCATCTACGGCAACTGCATCATGGCGGAGGACGAGAGCTTGCTCCTCCAGGTCCTGCGCTACCTGATCGAGTTCGAGCTGAAGGAGAGCGAGAACCCGCGGCGGCTGCTCCGGAAAGGCACCTGCGCCTTCAGCATCTTCTTCAAGCTCTTCTCCGAGGGCCTCTTCTCCGCCAAGCTCTTCCTGACGGCCACCTTGCACGAGCCCATCATGCAGCTCCTGGTGGAGGACGAGGACCACCTGGAGACAGACCCCAACAAGCTCATCGAGCGCTTCACGCCTGCCCAGCAGGAGAAGCTCTTTGGGGAGAAGGGGTCAGAGAGGTTCCGGCAGAAGGTCCAGGAGATGGTTGAGTCCAACGAGGCCAAGCTGGTGGCCCTGGTCAACACCTTCATTGGCTACCTCAAGCAGAACACCTACTGCTTCCCGCACAGCTTGAGGTGGATCATGTCCCAGATGTACAAGACGCTCTCCTGCGTGGAGCGGCTGGAGGTGGGCGAAGTCCGGGCTATGTGCACCGACCTCCTCTTGGCCTGCTTCATCTGCCCCGCAGTGGTCAACCCGGAACAGTACGGGATTATTTCGGATGCGCCCATCAACGAAGTGGCAAGGTTTAATCTGATGCAGGTGCAGTGTCACTCCCTCTTCCCGTCCATCCCCCAACTCTTCTACCTCCCATCTCCCTCTTCCTTCTCTTAATCTCCTTCCTTCCTTCCTTCCTTCCTTCCTTCCTTCTTTCCTTCCTATTCCTTCCTTCCCTTAGTCTCCTTCCTTCCCTTAGACTCCTTCCTTCCTTCCTATTCCTTCCTTCCTTCCTTCCTTCCTATTCCTTCCTTACCTTAGTCTCCTTCCTTCTCTTAATCTCCTTCCTTCCTTGCCTTAGTCTCCTACCTTCCTTCCTTCCTTCCTTCCTTCCTATTCCTTCCTTCCCTCAGTCTTCTTCCTTCCTTCCTTCCTTCCTTCCTTCCTTCCTTCCCTTAGTCTCCTTCCTTTTCTTAATCTCTTTTCTTCCTTCCTTCCTTCCCTTAGTCTCCTTCCTTCCTTCCTTTCTTCCTTCCTTCCTTCCTTCCTATTCCTTCCTTCCCTTAGTCTCCTTCCTTCTCTGAATCTCCTTCCTTCCTTCCTTCCTTCCTTCCTTCCTTCCTTCCTATTCCTTCTTTCCCTTAGTCTCCTATCTTCTCTTAATTGCCTTCCTTCCCTTTGTCTCCTTCCTTCCTTCCTTCCTTCCTTCCTATTCCTTCTTTCCCTTAGTCTCCTATCTTCTCTTAATTGCCTTCCTTCCTTCCTTCCTTCCTATTCCTTCCTTCCCTCAGTCTTCTTCCTTCCTTCCTTCCTTCCTTCCTTCCTTCCCTTAGTCTCCTTCCTTTTCTTAATCTCTTTTCTTCCTTCCTTCCTTCCCTTAGTCTCCTTCCTTCCTTCCTTTCTTCCTTCCTTCCTTCCTTCCTATTCCTTCCTTCCCTTAGTCTCCTTCCTTCTCTGAATCTCCTTCCTTCCTTCCTTCCTTCCTTCCTTCCTTCCTATTCCTTCTTTCCCTTAGTCTCCTATCTTCTCTTAATTGCCTTCCTTCCCTTTGTCTCCTTCCTTCCTTCCTTCCTTCCTTCCTTCCTATTCCTTCTTTCCCTTAGTCTCCTATCTTCTCTTAATTGCCTTCCTTCCTTCCTTCCTTCCTTCCTTCCTTCCTTCCTATTCCTTCCTTCTCTCGGTCTCTTTCCTCCCTTCCGCCCCCCCCTTCCTATCTTCTCCCTCCCTTCCTCCCGCTTTAAGATACAGCTGTTAATGAAACCTTTTAGGCGTCATGCCAATTGAAAAAAGTCCTCAGCGGTCTTTCTGTTGTAGGTGGGGAGGCTCCTGCAGCAACTGGCTATGATTGGCTCTGAAGACGGAGATCCTCGCCTCCCCAAGGCCAACCTGGGGAAATTTGACAAGGTAAAAATCCAGAGGATCTTTGAAATTTCTGCCATCCGCCTTCAAGTTTTACCCTCCCGAGGAGCCACTTAGCCATTGGGTTTGAAGTGGCCAGCAGTTCCTTAAGCCATAAAATGGCAGGAACCGCATGTAGAGTGGCTAAAAATTTAACAAATAATAAAATAACGATTGAGGTTTGCACAACATGCTAAACGAAGAGTCTTTGATTCCCCATTCTTTGTTTTTACACAACGAAAGCCAGCTAAGACGCAATTCGTGTAGCACTAAAACCAGGCCGTGCAGGTAAAACGGCACAGAGAGAGATGCTGTTAAGAATCTCTGATCGACATGGCTTATATCCCCCCTGACAGGGCTGTGTGGCTTCGTTCCTGGATGTGGTCATCGGCGGGCGGGCGGTAGAAACCCCGCCTATGTCGTCCATCAACCTCCTGGAAGGTCTGAGTCGAACAATGGTTTATATGACCTATAGCCAACTTACTACGCTGGTAAGTGTCCCCAGAACCCAAAGGCATTGTGTTGGAGAACACACAAACCAGCATACAGAGACACTGCAGTTTCAATAGGCTTTTACTTTCATGGAAATAGAGATATCAGAGTCCATCAAACAGCCCAAGTCATACACGGATAAGACAGTCAGTCATCAACGTCTTTCAGTTAAGGGATAATCCAAATAACATAGTCCATAAACACACAAACAGTCCGGTACTCAAAGTTTGCTAGCAATTGCAAAACTTACAATCTAACGAACAGAGAGCTAACCGTCATTCTGGCTCTCTCTTATGGTCAATTGAGGAAAACAGCAACCAATCACATTTTACAGTATGATTTAAAGAAACAGGTATAGCATTGTTACATGATTTATGTATTGCCAACCGAACCATTAGATTATATTCCTAACTTTGGTCTTCCTTGATTGGGCTGCTGTTTAATGTTAGCTTGGTTAGTTCCTGGATTGGTATGTTGATTCCTTGATTGTTGGTCTAATGTTAATTTCATTGCTTTGGTGTTTTGGTTTCCCTTTAAGCTTTTGGGTTGTCTCTTTTGAGCGGTGTGTAGACAATATTTATCATTAAATCAGCTAAATGTTGGAAATGTCACCTGGCTTGTACTATCATATGTAGTGGACCTGCGTAGAAAGAAAAAAAATAGACTAAAATACATATGTGGCTGGAAAAGATGACATAACCTATTGACTTAAAACCTGAAATATTCCTATTGGGGATTTTATCAGAAACTTATAGTAAAAACAATGTATATTTGATTATTCATGTTATAACAGCAGCTAGGATTGTATTTGCACAAAATTGGAAAAGCGAAGAGATCCCTACTGATTATGAAAATATTAGAATGGGCAGAAATGAACAGATTGACACTGGCAATTAAAAAGAAAGAACAAACTGATTATTATATTATATGGGAATCATTTTATCGATGGTTAGAGAATAAATAGGAGAATTAGCAGTAAAAGTGTTGGTGTAACGTATAGAAAATGTATCAATAAATAAAATTAATAGAGTTAAATAAATCAAGAAGAGGATTGTTACAGTATTACAGTATTAGACATTTAAGGTTTAGGAATAGCTCAGATAATTAGATTACTTTATTTGTATGCCGCCCTTTTCCCTGAGGGGACTCAGGGCGGCTCACAATTCAAGGGGAGGGAAGGACAAACAAGTTACAAACATGAAGACAATACATCGTTAAAAAGCGCAACAGTCATACTATTCGAGTGGGGTTGAAGTCTTTAGCCCCAGGCCTGTCGGGACAGCCAGGTTTTAAGGGCTACGCGGAAGGTCTAGAGGGTGGTGAGGGTACGAATCTCCACGGGGAGTTCGTTCCAAAGGGTTGGAGCAGCCACCGAGAAGGCTCTCCTCTGGGTAGTTGCCAGTCGACATTGACCGGCTGATGGGATTCGGAGGAGGCCTAATCTATGGGATCTTATTGGCCTAGTGGAGGTAATGAATATGATTGTAAACTTTAATTATTATTGCACTAAATATTTGCACCCACACTGTTTAATGGAAGATGGATTGTTTATACTGAAAAAAATATATAAAAACGTATTTAAAAAAAGACGTTGTTCATCTCTATGTGCCTGTTGATGGCTGATACGTATCTTTTTTTTTAACCAGGTGAGCTTTATGCGGAACGTCATGTCCGGCGATCAGCTGAAGGAGGATCGAGTGTCTCTCGAAAACCTGCTTTTAAATCTACCCCAGAACAAGCCGGGGAAGAGCGGGAGCCAGGAGCTGACCCCTTACAACACCCCGCAGCTCTCGCCTGCAACAACTCCAGCCAGCAAAAAAAATCGACTGGCCCTCGGTAAAAACAGGAGGCTGACCAGTTGGGGTGGGGAAAGAAAACACAGGCAGTCCTTGACTTTTACGACCACAATTGACCCCCAAATTCTACCTTGCTAAGCAAGACGAATCGTGAATCTCTGCCCCCCCCATTTTACAATCTTTCTTGCCCCTCCCCTCGTTGTTAAACGAGTCACTGCCGTTGTGTGAAGTTAGTCACACAGTG
The DNA here is from genome assembly GCF_009769535.1 of Thamnophis elegans. Lineage (NCBI taxonomy): Eukaryota > Metazoa > Chordata > Lepidosauria > Squamata > Natricidae > Thamnophis > Thamnophis elegans. The sequence continues at coordinate 35,128,489 of NC_045556.1, forward strand.
ATTGATTCGGGCTTCCCTGTTGAAAAGGGAAAAAAACATGGTCCAAAGTCCCTTTCTTAAGTGTCGTCGTAACTTCAAACGGTCACTAAGTGGATTGCCGTAAGTGGAGGACTACCTGCGTTTAAAAATCCAATTTGCCGGGCTTCAGTTTTTAGAATGCTTTCCTTTTGAATAATTCCTCGTTGCTCCTTTGACAAATGTTTGCAATTTACAACTGTCCTGGGGTCTTTTGTATCCTCTCAACGATTTTTCTTTTGTTTCTCTTCAATGCGGCCAATCCAGGACAACAATTGGCTACCATCACAGCCTGGGATACCTCTGCTACCAACCTCACCGCTCATATAAATCTCGTAACCCCTTTTGGTGGGTAGTGGTCCTTTCTCTCTGCTTCTTCCTGTTGATTAGGGTCTCTGCAAAGCTGATCTTGGTAGGGACGCAGTGGCTCGGGGCTTAAGACGCTGAGCTTGTCAATCAGAAAGGTCGCCAGTTTGGCAGTTTGAATCCCTAGCGCCGCGTAATGGAGGGAGTTCCCGTGACTTGTCCCAGCTTCTGCTAACCTAGCAGTTCGAAAGCACGTTAAAAATGCAAGGAGAAAAATAGGGGCCACCTTTGGTGGGAAGGGAACAGCGTTCCGTGCGCCTTCAGCGTTGAGTCATGCCGGCCACATGACCACGGAGACGTCTTCGGACATTGCTGGCTCTTCGGGTTTGAACCGGGGATGAGCACCGCCCCCTAGAGTCGGGAATGACTAGCACATATATGCGAGGGTAACCTTGACCTTTAAAGCTGGAACTTTCCATGCTGGCTTCCCTCTCTGAACGCATGTGAAGAAACATTTTTTGCTGGGCAGCTTTGCTTATTTAGTTATTTATTTATTCATTTATTTAGCATCCTGCCATCATCATTTTTACAAATTACTCAAGGCGGGGATGCACCTATAATCCAACACAGCTCTCTCCGCCGATTTTCTCCCGAAACGACAACACTGTGAGGTTGGTTGGGCTGAGAGAGACTGGCCCAAAGTTACCCAGCTGGCTTTCATGGCAAAAGCGGGAGTAGAACTCTCCGTCTTTGAGTGATTGGCTCAGAGTCAGTCAGCTGGTTTTCTGAGATGAAGCAGGACTAGAATTCTCCAGCTCTTGGGGATTGGGCCAAAGTCACCCAGGCAGCTTTCAAGGCTAAAGCAGGACTAGAACTCACTGTCCCCTGGTGATTAGCCCACAATCACCCAGCTGGCTTTCATGGCCAAGGCTGAACTAGAATTCTCCATCTCCTGGTGATTGGCTCAAAGTCACCCAGCCGGTTTTCATAGCTAAGGTAGGATTCAAATTCTCCATCTCATGCTTATTGGCCCAAAGTTATCCAACCAATTTTCAGGGCTAAAGCAGGACTAGAACTCACCGTCTCCTAGTGATTGGCCCAAAGTCACCCAGCTTTCATAGCTAAGGACTTGAACTCATGGTCTCCTGCTTTTTAGCCTGTTGCCTTAACTTCTATTCCAACTGGAATCGGGCTCCACATACACTGCAATACTCCCTCTCCACTGAGGCTTATTAAAATCAGAATTATCAAGGTTCACACATTATTCTAAGCCATCCCGAGACATGCTTGGGTTTCCCTTTGGCCAAAGTTGTGCAGACTCGTTCCTCAAGTTTCTAAACCAAGCTTTGCAGGATAACATATCTCAACCAGTTGAGGTCAACCCAAGAAATCTACTGTGATGCCCTGTTTCCCCAAAAATAAGACCTTCCTGGATAATAAGCCCAATTAGGATTTTGAGCTCATGCGCTAAAATAAGCCTTCCTCCACACATGCGGAGCCGGTCCCTGCCATTTTCCTGGGGGCGGAAAGGGCGGGGGGGGGGGACAGGCTTCCTGCACCTCAAAAATAAGACCTCCCCGAAAATAAGGCCAAGCGCTTATTTCAGGGGTCAAAAGAAAATAAGACCCTGTCTTATTTTCAGGGAATCACGGTAAGTAGCTGAAGATATTTCTCTCTCTCTGGGCACAATGAGAATATATCTACTGAACAAAACTCCGCATTGGCGACAGGAAGGGCATCGGGCCAGCAAAACACTCTACTCGCCCCATTCAGTTGCCCAGATTCCACCCCACGGGGTTATGGGGCTGTTTTAAATGATGATGGTGGTTTATGATGTTTCGAAGCTGGCATGCACCGAGGAGGCTTTAATATGATTTAAATCGTGAAACGTAGTGGAGGCTATAGAAAGATTCGTATATAGGGGAAACACGAACTTTTGGGCCGTAGGAGAGAATTCAGACAACCTGTCCTGGGTATTACAGGGAAGGTGAGACAGCTCAAATCCTTGGATCTTTCCATATTTTAAATCCTATCAAGCTTATAGTAGGGAATTCTCTGCTGAGGGGTAGTAAGCGGTAGTGCCACTGAAAATTTCAAAGCTTCGTGCAACGTTGAGATCTCAGCAACACTTCCCAAAGAGCAGACTTACTCTGTGGTGTAGCTTTGGTGTAGCTCTAGCCAGTATTAATTCCCTGTATTGATCGGCGTCCGACTGCCTCATACACCTCGCCTCTCACAAGTCTTGGCCTCTGCTGCCCTCTTGTCTTAAATTGTAAGATGTTCTTGAGTCCTCCTCTCCCCCCCAAAAAGGGATATTTATGTATGAATTTGTGGTTGTTCCAGCCACGCGCAGCAGGAGCCGTTCCCATATTCAGATGGACCAACATCCAGATTACGATGGGTTCTCCCAAGAGACCATACAGGAAGTCCAGCCGGAAGAGGTGTTGGTCATTTCTCTAGGGACTGGTCCACAAATCACCCCTGGAATGATGTCAGAAAATGAGGTACGTAAGCGAAGGTGAAATAGGCGTCTATTCAAGCGATTCAGTTCCCAATGCTTCCCCCCCATCCCTCTCTCTGTCTCTCTGTGTGTGTCTCTCCCCCTCTCTCTCCCCCTCTCCCTCTCTGTCTCTCTCCCTGTCTCTCCCCCTCTCCCTCTTTGTCTGTCTGTCTCTCTCCCTGTCTCTCTGTGTGTGTCTCCCTCCTTCCCTCTCTGTCTCTGTCTCTCTCTCTGTCTCTCCCAAATTGACCCGTGTTCTTCAGCTGTTCCTTTCCTCTGGCAACTCTGCGTATGCGCACACTGGGAACAGGCTCCAGCTGTTCTTCTGCCTCACTGAAGTCTGACTCTGAAGGCACTTGATAACTGTCAGATGGCCCTGGCCCCCTCTCTGCCTCCAACACAGAGCCCTCATCAGAGCCTTCCCCAGACTCCAGGACTGGCCCAGGTGCCTCCCCAACCTCCTCATTGTCTGAATCTGCTGGCGGGCCCCAACACCTACTTCCAAGGAAGCACAGGAGTTCCCTGCTGCTTTCCAAGGAAATTCCTCACTACGTCCAGGGAGGGCAGAAAGAGAAATCCCAGCTCCTTGCTTCTGAATCCTGCAACAATGCTTCTCAGGGACCAATTGGGAGAGGAATGCAGGCGTTCATATGTTTCAAATACCACCACCACCACCCCCAACATCACCCCCACCTCCTTTTCTCTCTGCTTCCTTCCCAGGTTTTAAACATGCAGCTGGCCGATGGGAGCCAAGGCGATGTTCCTGTTGACGATTCCAAACTCCACGGTAAACCTGATAAAACCCTGAGGTTTTCCCTCTGCAGTGATAATCTGGAAGGCATATCCGAAGGTGAAGGGCTCACTTTTGTTCCTTGTCCATCAGAAACGTGTTTAAACGGAGCTTTCGTGCATTGCTATCTCCGAACCCGCTGTTGCAAAACTCCATTATCATTATTATTTTGCGCGTTTAGTAGCCCTTTTTCCTTTTTTGTTCTGCCTCGGCTTCCTTCTGTTGCATTTATTGGGCGTCTCTTTTTGGGGCTGGGGTGCAACTCTTAATTGGCCCGTTCTCCCCCCCCCTTCTTCTCCTCCTCCTTCCAAACAGGCCCTTCCAATCGCTCCAATTCGGTATCCTCCCTGGATTTAGAAGGAGAATCCGTTTCCGAATCGGGGGCTGGCCCGTCGGGAAGTAACGGAGTCGAGGCCTTGCAGCTTCTGGAACGTGAGCAAGGTAAGAAGCGACCCGCAAAGTTACCTAGCAGAAATATCTCCCAAGAGGTTGGGGTGGTGGTGGTGGCATGTAATGGCTCAGTGGTTAAAGATGTTGAGCTTAGAGGAAATAACAGGGGTTAAAATAGAATAGTTTTTTTTAATTAGGACTAATGTCTGTGAAATCCAAAAAAGAAATCCAGTATTTAATACTGTTGTAATATAATTCCTTGTGTAGGCGTAGTGGTCACCCGTGGCCCAGTTCATACCAGGGCATGCAGAGTCACGCTGAACCACACAGGAGAAAACAAACTCCTAAAACCCCATAACATCCTGATAGTGCATAACATAACATTCTGATATGTGCCCTACCATTGACGTCCAGGATTTGACTGAGCAGTAGATTAGAAATTGTACTTTTACAGGCTGTTTTTAACCACATGCTATTGCTCCTCCTGCCTTTGTCCTATCTCAATAAAAGGGGCTCTCAGACCCCCAATCTGGGTCGCTCCATCCCGAGAAAGGTTGTGTCCTGTCTTTTCTCAACATTGGCCTCATGGGCGAACCACGGGAACGTTACATAATACTACATATAATTACGGCGGCAAGGATTGCCTTTGTCCAGAAATGGGAAAACAAATTTATCCCAAGCGAAGATGAAATAATAAGAAAGGTTATGGACTGTGCCGAAATGGATAAACTAATTAAAGAAATACAGGGAAAGGAAGAATCAGAATTCTACCAGATATGGGATAAATGGTATAGGTGGATGGAGGAAAGAAACAAAAATCAATGAAGGAATACAACAAAACTCAAAAAATAATAGTTATGAGTAAAATAAGAGGGTTAAGAAAGGTGAAACCCAAATGAAATACAATAGAAGGGGAAATAATATAAGGTGAGCGGTATCGATTGCTAATTGCTATTATAAAGAACAGGAAGTTCCTGTTCGCACTGTATTGTATAAATGTGGTGTACGTCTAAGTTTTGTGTGTGTGTATTTTACATGTTTGTTAATAAAAATCTTTTTAAAAATTTTTTAAAAAAGATGTTGAGCTTGTCAACTGACAGCCCAGGTTCGAGCCCTGGGCGCAGCACACAGGGTGAGATCCCTTCCCTTGCTCCAGCTCCTGCCCATCTAACAGTTCGAAAGCATGCAAATGAGAGTAGATAAATAGGTACCACCACAGCGTTCTGTGCTCCTTGGCATCTGCTCACGCTGGCCACATGACCACGGCAGTGTCTTCTGACAACCCCATGGCTCTCTTGGATAAGAAACGGGGATGAACCTCAGAGTTGGACACAACTGGACTATTGTGGGCCGCCAGTGGAGTTGGCAGCAGAGTCAGAGAGTGGGGAGGGTTGGGGAGGAAGATGGGCCAGTCCTGGAGTCTGGGGAAGGCTCTGATGAGGGCTCTGTGTCGGAGGCAGAGAGGGGGCCAGGGCCGTATGCCAGTTATCAGCTGCCTTCAGAGTCAGACATCAGTGAGGCAGAGGAACAGCTGGAGCCTGTTCCCAGTGTGCGCATGCGCAGAGTTGCCAGGCGAAGGGAACAGCTAAAGAACAAGGGTCGACTTAGAATTATTTTTTAAACAAAGCTTTTCGGTCAATCTCTCTCTTTCTCTCTGTCCTTTTTCTTTTTTGGCAAACAGCTACCACCCAGGACAACCTGGACGATAAGCTCCGCAAATTTGAGATTCGCGACATGATGGGCTTGACCGAAGACCGGGACATCTCGGAAACCGTGAGCGAGACCTGGAGCACGGATGTGCTGGGAAGTGACTTCGACCCGAATATTGACGAAGACCGTTTGCAGGAGATCACAGGTAACGTATTTGGGGGCTGTTGAGCAAGGAGGTGAAAGGGAACCTTTGATTCATAAATGGTCCTGCGAATGAAAGTGAACCTTGCCTGTCCATAGTAGATAGTCTTTCTTCCTCCTCCTCCCTCTCATCTCTCTGTCTCTGTCTCTCTTTCTCATCTCTCTGTGTGTGCGTCCCTCTCCCTCTCTCTTTCTCTGTCTCTTTCTGCCTCCTCCCTCCCTCTCACCTTTCTCTCTCTCTCCCCCCCCCCTCTCATCTATCCTCAATCTATCCTTCTGTCATCTATCTATTGCAGGGGTAGTCAACCTTTTTATACCTACCACCCACTTTTATATCTCTGTTAGTAGTAAAATTTTCTAACCGCCCACCGGTTCCACAGTAAATGGTGATTTATAAAGTAGGGAAGTAACTTTACTTTATAAAATTTATAAAGCAGAGTTACAGCAAACCCCTACCACCCACCATGAAAGCTGGAACGCCCACTAGTGGGCGGTAGTGACCAGGTTGACTACCACTGATCTATTATCTATCATCAATCTATCCTGTCATCTATCATCCATCCATCTATCCTATCCTTCTGTGTTGTCTGTCTGTCTGTCATCAATCTAGCCTTCTGTCATCTATCATCTATCTATCTGACTGTCAGTCTGTCTGTCTATCCATCCGTCCAACCATCCTATCCTTCTGTGTCATCTATCTAGCCATCCATCCATCCATCCATCCATCCATCCATCCATCCTGTCCTTCTGTATTGTCTGTCTGTTTGTCTGTCTCTATTTTCCATCTCTCTCTCTCTCTCTCTCTCTCTCTCTCTCTCTCCTTCTGTGTCATCTATCCGTCCATCCATCCTATCCTTCTGTATTGTCTGTCTGTCTGTCTCTATTTTCCATATCTCTCTCTCTCTCCTGTGTTGTCTGTCTCTCTCCTTATTTTCTGTCTGTCTGTCTGTCTGTCTATCTATCTATCTATCTATCTATCTATCTATCTATCTATCTATCTATCTATCTATCTATCTCTATCCTTCTGTGTTGTCTGTCTATCTGTCTCTCTCTATTTTCCATCTATCTATCTATCTATCTATCTATCTATCTATCTATCTATCTATCTATCTATCTATCTATCTATCTATCTCTATCCTTCTGTGTTGTCTGTCTATCTGTCTCTCTCTATTTTCCATCTATCTATCTATCTATCTATCTATCTATCTATCTATCTATCTATCTATCTATCTATCTATCTATCTATCTATCTATCTATCATCCCGTGCCATCTATCCATCCATCCATCTATTCATCTATCATCAACTTATCTATCAATCATCTATCTATCCTTCTGTGCCATCCATCCATCCATCCATCCATCCATCCATCCATCCATCCTTGTGACCTGTTCACAGTGACTTCTCTCCCCCAGGGGCTGCGGCTGAAAACGTCCTGGGCAGCCTGCTGTGTTTGCCTGGTTCCGGCTCGGTGCTCTTTGACCCCTGCACGGGTTCCACCATCTCCGAAACCACCAGCGAAGCTTGGAGTGTGGAGGTCCTCCCGAGTGACTCAGGTGAAGAATCCTCCATCGGTAACGTTTTTCCACAGCATGCAAAAGGACAGAGAAACGGAGGGAAAAGGGCGCGAGGAGCCAATGGCTCCCTCTTCTCTGCCTTCCGCAACCTGTAAACGGTTCCTTCTCTCTTTTCATTTTTTAGTCTCACGCACACATTTACAAGTCTACATTCTCATAGTTACTTTAATTAACTATTATTTTAATTTTAACACTTTTAAAACATTCGTTTTTCCATATAAAATATTAAAATATATGATCAGGATTGCTTTGCTTACCATCCCATACACCTATGTGGTTTTACCTGCACCCTCCTTTCCTTTCCTTTTCTCCCTCCCTCCCTCCATCTCTACTTTCTTCCTCCCTCCCTCCTCTTTTCCCTTTCCCTCTTCTCTTCCCTCTCCCCAACTCTGCTCTACCTCTTCCCCTTCATACCCTCTCTTCCTATCCCTCCCCATCTCCCTCTCCTTTCCTCTTTCTTCTTTCCTTCTCCTTTCCTCTCTCCTCCTATCCCTCTTAATCTTCCTCTCCTTTCCTCTTTCTTCTTTCCCTCTCCTTCCCTCTCCCTCTTCCTACCCCTCCCCACCTTCCTCCTTTCTTCTTTCCCTCTCCTCCCCTCTCTCCTCCCAATCCCTCCCCATCTTCCTCTCCTTTCCTCTTTCTTCTTTCCCTCTCCTTCCCTCTCTCCTCCTCTTCCTATCCCTCCCCATCTTCCTCTCCTTTCCTCTTTCTTCTTTCCTTCTCCTTTCCTCTCTCCTCCTATCCCTCTTAATCTTCCTCTCCTTTCCTCTTTCTTCTTTCCCTCTCCTTCCCTCTCCCTCTTCCTACCCCTCCCCACCTTCCTCCTTTCTTCTTTCCCTCTCCTCCCCTCTCTCCTCCCAATCCCTCCCCATCTTCCTCTCCTTTCCTCTTTCTTCTTTCCCTCTCCTTCCCTCTCTCCTCCTCTTCCTATCCCTCCCCATCTTCCTCTCCTTTCCTCTTTCTTCTTTCCTTCTCCTTCCCTCCCTCTTCCCTATCCCTCTTAATCTTCCTCTCCTTTCCTCTTTCTTCTTTCTTCCCTCTCTCCTCTTCCCTATCCCTCCCCATCTTCCTCTTCTTTCCTCTTTCTTCTTTCCCTCTCCTTCCCTCGCTCTCCCTCTTCCTATCCCTCTTAATCTTCCTCTCCTTTCCTCTTCCTTCTTTCCCTCTCCTTCCCTCTCTTCTCCTCTCCTCTTACTTTCCTCTTCTATTTTTGTGGTTGCCTATTTTCCTTTTTCCGTCGGGTGTATTTTACGGGATGGCCTTCCAGCAAACCCAGCTTCTGACTTCATATTTGCCATTTTGCATTCCCTTTTCCTCGTCACATTTTCCAACCTGTTTTTTTTTACCTATGTCTCATTCTTTGAACATATACTTATGTATTTGTACTTTACTACATTTATAGCTCCCCCTTCTTCCACCCACCCTCCATTTTCATTTAATAGTGTATCACCTGGGTTTCTTTTTCTCTCTCTTCCTTTCTTTTCTATCTTATTCATATTCTTTCTCTAACCAGTCACAAAATCTTCCCCAAGTCTTGGAAGTACACCGATTCCTCTTTATTCCTTTATTTATTTTGGAAGTTCTCCAGGGCCCCACAACTGTCATAAATTCCATATGCTGGTTTGCCGTGCCCTCCAAATTTTGATCACGTGACTCTGGGCATGTTGTCCCAGTCGTAAGTGTGAGGACTGTTTGTTTCCCCCCACCCCCAACACTGTCTGGTCGTTAAATGAAGGATGGTGAGGACTGCACGTGTTGTGAATCTGATTCTTCCCTCTCCTCTTTAGAGGCTCCAGACCTCAAGCAGGAAGAAAGGCTGCAAGAATTGGAGAGCTGCTCGGGGGTAGGAAGTGCCTCCGATGATACCGACGTGAGGGAAGTCAGTTCCCGGCCTAGCACACCAGGCCTCAGTGTGGTGTCAGGTGAGGAAATACCCCCCCTCCCCCAGAAAAATAGAAGATTCCTTAGCCTGGGTCAAATTGCTTATGTTTTAGATCAGCGGTCACCTACTGGTGGTCCGTGAGAAAATGTTGGCGGTCCGCAGAAAAATTATTTGCATTTTTTTATATGGCACTAAATCCGGGGTCCTCAAACTACGGCCCCTGGGACGGATACGTGCAATGAACGCTTGTGTGGCTGCAGAGAGTCTCCCCCTTTGGGGTCTTTTTGTGTGGGTCGGAGGGGGGCAGAAATTCCCACTTGGGGTCTGCTTCAGCCTCCTGGTGGGGGGCTTTGGGCGAAGGCTGGAGGGAAGAGCCGCTGGTGGCGAAGAGCCGGAGGGCCTCGTTCCCGTAGGACTGCATCATGGCCTGGAACTGGCTGACCATCTCAACCCGCTGAGCCTCCAGGCGCCGGCACCTGGCCTTGCACTCCCGCAGATCTTCCCTCTGCTTCGAAAGCCTATGCTCCTAGTCCTCAGTGAGGTGCTTCTGCTGAGTCTCCTCCTCCTCGGTCCGATCCAATTTGAACTGAGCTGTTTTGCCAACTCTTTCTCCTGGTGGCTACTTAGCTCCAGCAACGGCTTCCTGTTGGGGCCCTAAGGAGCCCGGCAGGCGAGGTTGGCAGAGGAGGGGCGAGTAGAGGCTGGCGAGGCGCTTCTCGACATGACCGACATTGATTTGGCCACACCCACCCAGTCACATGACCACCTCGCCACACCCACCCAGCCGGTCATTAGGCAGATCATATTAGTGATCCGTGGGATTTAAAATTATGAATTTAGTGGTCTCTGAGTTCCAAAAGGTTGGTCACCCCTGATTTAGAGGAAGCAGCAAAGCAGAAATTTATCTGGGTATTTTGAACCACATCTCTTACCTAGGAGCTTAGATTAACCTTCTCCCCTTTGCACAGAGAATTCTGGGAGACTTCAATTCCCAGAATTCTAAGCAGCACCCAGGCTGGAGTTGGGAATCGAAGTCTCCATGCATTAAAAGTCTACAGAGATTCTCCATCACCAGGGGCATGGTTTTCCCAAAGTTTTCTTTTCCAAAAGGCTAACTGGGCTTTTGAAGAAGCTTCTTCAGTTCTTACTTAGTTCTTCAGGAATAGAAGAAGCTCCTTGGATGAGGAGTGAAACCTCAAGGGAAAAAAAAACCCAGTTAGTTGCCTTTTGGAGAAAAAAAAAGACATCCATGCATTAGAGGCCAGAATTTTACGCCTTGGCTGCGTGCCTTGGAATTGTGGGAGTTGAAGTCCGACCATAGACCCAGAGGGTGTCCATCCATTGTTTCAACGATCCTCAGCCGTGACTAGGCTGGTCCAGGGGAATTCTGGGAATTTACGTCACGTCCCCGGAAGATCTGTGGACTCAACCAGCAGGATAGCTTCCAGTTTTGCCCTCAAGTCGTTTTGCAATTTTTTACACTTCAAGCTGACGAGAGCTCTTTGTCGTCCTCTTCAAAGGTATTAGCGCAACGTCCGAAGATATCCCCAACAAGATTGAGGATCTCCGGTCCGAGTGCAGCTCCGACTTCGGTGGGAAAGATTCAGTCACCAGCCCCGACATGGATGAAGCGGTGCACGGTAAGAGCATAGCAGAATAGCAACGCAGCTGGAAGGGAGCTCGGAGGTCTTCTAGTCCAACCACACCCCCCCCCCCGATCAGAGCAGGAAACTCTATGCCAGTTCAAACAAGTGGATGAAAACTAATCAAGGAGAGAACCAACCTAGAAACGAGGTGAAATTTCCTGACAGTGAGAATAATTAATTGGTGGAATGGAAGTTGCCTTCAGAAGTTGTGGGTGCTTCATCTCCTCCCCCTCCTCCTCTTCTCCTTCTCCTTCTCTTTTTCTCCTTCTCTTCTTCTTCTCCTCCTCCTCCTCCTCCTCCTTCCTTCTTCTTCTTCTCCTCCTCCTCCTCTTCCTCCTCCTCATTCTTCTTCTTCTAATCCCTCTCTTCCTCTTTCTCCTCCTCCTCCTCCCCTCATCCCTCTTCTTTTTCTTCCTCTCCCTTCTCCTTTCCCTTCCTCTTCTCCCTCTCTTCCTCCTCCTCCTCCTCCTCTTCTCCTTCTCTTTTTCTCTGTCTTTTTTCTTCTTCTCCTCCTCTTCCTCCTCCTCCTCTTCTCCCTCCTCTTCTTCTCCTTCTCCCTCCTCCTCCTTCTCTTATCCTTCTCCTTCCTTCTTCTCCTCTTCCTCCTCCTCCTCTTCTTCTTCTTCCTCCTCCTCCCTCTCTTCTTCTTCTCTTTCTCCTCCCTCTCTTCTTCTTCTCCTTCTCCTCCTCCTCCTTCCTCCTCCTCCTCCTCCTCCTCCTCATTCTTCTTCTTCTCCTCTTCCTCCCCCTCCTCCCCTCATCCCTCTTCTTCTTCCTCCTCCTCTCCCTTCTCCTTTCCCTTCCCCGATAAAGCCATGATGTTGTTCTTCTGCCTGGACCTCCTTTGCCTTCAATTCCCCCCTGGAGGATTTAGTGAAGGAGGCTGTATTTTTCTGGGTGTTGCACCAGTTTGTCCAGATGCGGGTTTGATGATTCCCCCTGGCTTTCCCATCACTGGGTCACTGGTCTTAAACGGTACAGGGTCTCCTTCCTCAGCAGGGGGTTGGACTAGAAGACCTCCGAGGTCCCTTCCCAGATCTGTCCTTCTGTGAACCTGTGCTCCATGCATTCGGTGGCTGGGCCGTCTCTCAGCCCTGGAAGAATTTTGCCGAACAATTTCTCCCAATTTGTTCCGATCTTCGCATTTCAGGCGCCAGCCACTTGACCTCTCCTCCTTGTCCAGCGGATTCCCTCCTCGCCATGTTCGACCCCTTGGTGGCTCACGAAGGTAATTCTCTCCCAAGCGGGAAGCCCTCGCGAGCAGCTCCTCCGCCCCTTTCCCCAAGCTCTACTTGCGACCTTCCTCCATCCCGTGGCTTTTTCCCCCTGCAGTGGTCAGGCCCAAGGTCCACTATGCCCGGCCATCTCACCCGCCTCCGGACCCCCCCATCTTGGAAGGGAGCCTGGGCAGCAGCGACGCCAGGCTCCCCAACTTCACCTCCCACATGGCCATGCTCTTCGACTCGGAGGCCTTCAAGCAGCGCTACTCCTACCCGGAAAGACTCGTGCGCAGCAGGAGCTCCGATATCGTCTCGTCCGCCCGGAGGCCCATGAGTGATCCTGGCTGGAACAGGCGAGCGGGGAACGAGGAGCGGGAGCTTTCGGGGCAGCCCGGGATCAACATCGGAGGGGTGGCGATGATCGCCGGACCACAGTCTTCGTTTTCGTCTCCGAGCAAAGATTCCTGCAGGGGAGAGGTAGGGGGTCTGTCTGCTTTGACCTCGGCTTCCCCAGCAGCACAAAGCCGAGTCCTCGTCCCGATAAACCCCTTTTATTTAAATGACAGTGAATTCCTCTCCAGCAAAGTCTTTCCTCTCACACAGTCTTTCAAGGTAGTTCACAATTACCGATCTTTATCAGGCTTGGAGAGTGGCCAGGCCGATATCTTTCAGATGCCGCAATACTTGGCAAGAATGCAGGAATGAACTAATTGTCTCCTGCAAACTCCACTCCCCTTTCGCTCCTCTTTTATTCCCTCTGGGAGGGCCCTGTTCTTTAGCTCTTCCTTTCGTCTGGCTGCTCTGTGCATGCGCACACTGGGAACAGGCTCCAGCTGTTCTTCTGCCTCACTGATGTCTGACTCCGAAGGCAGCTGATAACTGTCAGACGGCCCTGGCCCCCTCTCTGCCTCCGACACAGATCCCTCCTCAGACCCTTCCCCAGACTCCAGGACTGGCTCATCTTCCTCCTCAACCTCCTCACTGTCTGAATCTGCCGCCAGCTCTGCTGGCAGGCCACAACACTTTCCTTCCTTTCACTTTTGCTTCCTTCCTTCTTTCTTTCGTTCCCTCCCTCTCTGCTTGTTTGCCTTCTTTCTGACTTTTATGCTACCATGTCTGAATCTCTTGGCAATGTACTATTCAGTCCCTTCCTGTTTTCACAACTGCCCGGGGGAAGGTAGATCTTCCTACCCGTTGTAACCCAGCTCAGCCTAATTTCTCCCTACCCATAGATTGAAGACCGGAAGGACAGCGATGACGAAAAATCAGACCGAAACAAACCCTGGTGGAGGAAGCGTTTCGTTTCAGCCATGCCCAAAGGTGAAGCCATACTTCAGTTGTTATGACTTTTATTTTTTTTAAATCTTCCATTTTCAACAAAGAGAAACATTCAACTCATTTCCATCTCCTTCCCTCCCTTCTCTCATCTTCCTTCTCTCTCTTTCATTTTCCTTCCTTCTTTCTTTCTTTCTTTCTTTCTTTTTCCTTCCTGCTGTCATTTCTTTCTTTTTTCTTTTTTTTCTTCTTCCTCCCTCCCTCCATTCCCTTCCTTCTCTGTAGCTCCCTCTTCCTTTCCTTCCCTCCTCCTTCATTCCCATCTCCCTCCTCCTTTCTTCCCTCATTCCCTTCTCCTTTCTTCCTTTCCTTCCCCTTCCCTCCCTTCTCTCATCTTCCTTCTCTCTTTCATTGTCCGTCTTTCCTTCCTTCTTTCTTTCTTTCTTTCTTTTTCCTTCCTTCCTTCCTTCCTTCCTTCCTTTTTTCTTTTTATTTCTTCCTTCCGCCTCCCTCCATTTCCTTCCTTCTCGGTAGTTCCCTCCTCCGTTCCTTCCCTCCTCCTTCATTCCCATCTCCCTCCTTCTTTCTTCCCTCATTCCCTTCTCCTTTCTTCCCTTCCTTCCCTCCATTCTGTCTCATCTTTCTTCTCTCTCCTTCCCCTTCCTCCCTCCCCTCCCTCCCTTCCTTTCCTTCTTTCTTTCTTTCTTTCTTTCTTTCTCCTTCCTTCCTGCCTTCCTTTCTTTTTTCTTTTTCTTTCTTCCTCCCTCCTCCCTCCCTCCCTCCATTTCCTTCCTTCTCTGTAGCTCCCTCCTCCTTTCCTTCCCTCCTCCTTTCTTCCCTCATTCCCTTCTCCTTTCTTCCCTTCCTTCCCCTTCCCTCCATTCTGTCTCAACTTCTCTCTCCTTCCCCTTCCTCCTTCTCCTCCCTCCCTTCCTTTCCTTCTTTCCTTTCTTTCTTTCTTTCTTTCTTTCTCCTTCCTTTCTCTTTCTTTCCATGCAAAAAAGGGATCTAGTACCAACTAAAACATATTACCTGCTTACTTCCCAGCTCAAATTCCGTTTAGAAAAAAAGAAAAACAAGACAAGGAGAAGGATGACTTTGTGCCCGACCGATTTCCCTCTCTCCAAGGTTTGTAGGGGTTTCAGTCCTTCTAGCCCGTTCTTGCTAACCTTCCTATCACTTCGCAAATAACCCTTGAATTACGAGCCTACCCATTGCGGGTTCGTTCATGAATATTCTGACAGTCTCTGCTTCTCCTTCTCTTACATTTCTCATATTTTGGGGGAACATAATTCAGTGTCGTGTTTAGATCTCCAGCCATCCTCTTTTTTTCCCCTCCACGGTGGGTTTAGCTGGTTACTAATTTTGAGAGCCAAAGGAAGGAGGAAGGAGACTTTATCCAGGGTCATTCAGGCCTTGGAACGATTCCAGGTGCCCAAAACATTTGACTGTTTGGTTTGATCCGTCAGACGACTCCAGCCCTCGGCTGAGCACTCAAGCCCAGGCGGCTGAAGACATTCTGGACAAGTACAGGAACGCCATCAAGCGCGCCAGCCCTTGCGAGGGGGCCGCCGTGAATTATGACAGCACCGGTGAGTCTCCCCTCTCGCCGTTCACCCCTTCCCTTCGGCAGGCGGGCGGGAGAAAGATAAAGACACGCTTACCCTGTCAAATGCCTTCCCCCCCCCCCCCCAGAAGCCATTGGGGACAACGAGAGCCTCCACGACGCCTTGCAGAACATCTCGGCCGATGACATGCCGGATTCGGCCAGCCAGGCAGCTCAACCGCAGGACTCCACTTTCTCCTACAGGTGCCTCCGGGGGGCTCAAGCACCAGCCTGGGGAGATTGCATGGAGGGGGTTGGGGGAGAAGATGCCCCCAGCTTTCTTTTTAGTGGATAGGGGGCCCCTGGCAGAGGAGCAGGTCTGATTCTTCTTCTTGCGTCAGATTCATTGGTCATTTCTTTCCTTGGCTGGTCTTTGCAGGCTTAAGGACCTTGGGATGAATGAAAACTGATAAAGTGGTGGTGGTGGGGGCTTTGTGTGTCTGTGTGTGTGTGCACATGGAAATCTGGAAGGAAGGGAGAAGTGGAAGGGAAGTAGGAAGGAAAGGATGGAGGGCGGGAGAGGTGGAAGGGTAGGAAAGAGGGAGAGAGATGGAGGGGAAAAAAGGAAGGAATGGAAGGACGGAAAAAGGAAGAGGTGAAAGGGAAGTAGGAAAGAAGGAAATGACGGGAAGAGGGAGGGAGAGATGGAGGGGGGGAAGTAAGGGAGGGAAGGAGGGAGAGGTGGAAAGGAAGGAAAGAGGGAGGGAGAGATGGAGGGGAAAATGGAAGGAGGGAGTGCAGGAGAGGTGGAAGGGTAGGAAAAAGGGAGAGGTGAAAGGGAAGTAGGAAGGAAGGAAAGGGAAAAGGGAAGGGAAGAGGGAGGGAGAGATGGGGAAAAAAGGAAGGGAGGGAAGGAGGGAGAGGTGGAAATGAAGGAAAGAGGGAGGGAGAGAGATGGAGGGGGAAAATGGAAGGAAGGAGAGATGGAAGGGAAGTAGGAAGGGAGGAAGGGAGAGGTGGAAGGGAAGATGGAGAGGGTAAATGGGAGGAGGGAGAGGTGGAATGGATGTAGTAAATAATGAAGGAAGGAAGGAAAGTAGGGAGGGAGAGATGGAAGAGAAGAAAAGAGGGAGGGAGATAAATGGAAGGAGGGAGAGGTGGAATGGAAGTAGTAAGTAATGAAGGAAGGAAACAAGGAAAGGGGGGAAGAGGGAGTGGTAGAAGGGAAGAAAAGGAGGGAGGGAGAGGAGGAGAAAAAAGGAAGGAAGGAAAGGAGCTAAGGAGGGAGAGGTGGAAGGGAAGTAGTAATTAAGGGAAGGAAGGAAGGAGAAAGAGATGGTGGGGAAAGAAGGAAGGAAATACTAATTACTCACCAAAGCTTTTCTTCACTGCTATTGCTTTGGCAAAGAATACTTTTGTAGCACCACTCCTCCTCCTCCTCCTCCTCCCCCTGCCCTCTACTCACGCCCATCTTTTGCTCCCGACAGGGACGCCAAGAAGAAGCTGCGCCTGGCCCTCTGCTCCGCCGACTCCATCGCTTTCCCCGTCTTGCCCCACTCCACGCGGAACGGCCTCCCCGATCACACGGACCCCGAAGGTGAAGCCCCGGTGGCCCCGCCCTGGCCCCCTCCCCCCACGGAGGCTCACTCCCTTCCCCTCCCCATGGAAAGGGAGGCTGCAAAGACTTCTGATCTGCCCACCCCTCACCCGCTCCATTTGGGGGGCAATTGCAAAGAAACTCCTCATTTCCCCCCAATTCATTCTTCTCCTCTCCTCTGTTATTTTCTCTCCTCTCCCCCTTTCCTTTTCTCTCTCCTCTCCTCCCCTTCCTTCCTTTTTTCTTTCTTCTCTCTCTCTCTCTCTCTCTTTCTCTTCTCCTCTCCTCCCCTTCCTTCATTTTTTCTTTCTCCTCTCTCCCTTTCCCTTTTTCTCTCTTCTCCTCCTTTTGCTCCTTTTTTCTTCCTCTTCTCCTCTCCCCTTTTCCCTTTCTCTCTTCTCCTCTCCTCCCCTCCCCTTCCTTCATGTTTTCTTTCCTCTCCTCTCTCCTTTTCTCTCTCTTCTTCCTTTGCTCCTTTTTTCTTTCTCCTCTCCCCCTTTCCCTCTCTTCTCTTCTCCTCTCCTCTCCTCCCCTTCCTTCCTTTTTTCTTTCTCCTCCTCCTCTCTCTCTCTCTCTTCTCCTCCCCTTGCTCCTTTTTTCCTTCCTCCTCTCTCTTCCCTCCATCTCCTCCCTCCCTTCTTTCTTTCAGACAACGAAATCGTCTGCTTCCTCAAAGTCCAGCTGGCTGAAGCCATCAACCTCCAGGACAAGAACCTGATGGCCCAGCTCCAGGAGACCATGCGCTGCGTCGGGCGGTTTGACAACCAGACGTGCCGGAAATTGCTGGCCTCGATCGCTGAGGATTACAGGTTCAAAATCCCTCCGTCTCCCCTTTTCAAAACGGATATTTGGGGCAGAGGCTCATGGGGGCATCCTGGAGGAGGGGGGGCATAGTGTGTTGTCCCTTCTGGTCAAAACGACCCATCTCTGAATGTCAAGGGTGGGACCTTCTGCTAAAGTCGGCCTGCCGTCTTGGTCTGTTGCAGGAAACGGGCCCCTTACTTCACCTACCTGACCCGTTGTCGCCAGGGCCTCCAGACCACCCAAGCCCACCTGGAACGGCTGCTGCAGCGAGTCCTGCGGGACAAGGAAGTGGCCAACCACTACTTCACCACCGTCTGCGTCCGGTTGCTCCTGGAGAGCAAAGAATCCAAGATCCGAGCGTTCATTCAGGGTGAGGAGTTTCAATGCAATACAGATACAAGAGCAGAGTTGGAAGGGACCTTGGAGGTCTTCTAGTCCAACCCCCCTGCCTAGGCAGGAAACCCTACAACACTTCAGACAAATGGCTATCCAACATCTTCTTAAAGATTTCCAGTGTTGGGGCATTCACAACTTCTGGAGGCAACTTCTGTTCCACCGATTAATTGTTCTCACTGTCAGGAAATTCCTCCTCAGTTCTAAGTTGCTTCTCTCCTTAATTAGTTTCCACCCATTGCTTCTTGTCCTGCCCTCAGGTGCCTTGGAGAATAGCTTGACTCCCTCTTCTTTGGGGCAGCCCCTGAGATGTTGGAAGGCTGCTATCATGTCTCCCCTAGTTCTTCTTTTCATCAAACTAGACCTTCTCAGTTTCTACAACCGTTCTTCATATGTTTTAGCCTCCAGTCCCCTAATCCTCTTTGTCTAATTGGCTCGGCCGGAAGGTTTGACCAATTTCATTGTATTTAAGTACAATGACAAATAATGATTATACTTATACTTGACAGCCTAAGGATGGGAAAATGATGATTGGTCTCATTGAATTAAATTTGAATTAAGAAATTGGGCAGGGCCAAGACGTAGAGGAAACCACCCCCCTTTCCACTCAAAACTCCAGTTTTATATACTTGGAAAAGGCTCAAGGGTTGGGGTCTCTGAGGAAGGGAAGGTGGGGGAGATGGGGAAGAACGGACTTCTCTCTTCTGTTAATGAAATTTTGGCAGTGAGTGTTCTGATCTAGGTTTCCCCAAAAAGCAGGAGGCAGAGTCCTGGTCCCAACAAAACCCCTTTTATTAAACGAATGTGAATTCCTCTCATGCACATTCAGGCAAACGCCTGGCAAACAGTCTTTCAAAGGAATTTTTATGACCACAGACCTCATCTATCTTGGAAAGCTGCCATGTAAATATTTTCCAATTGAGGCGCTGTGCAAGGAAAGGCTGGGCACAGAGTCTCCCGAGATTCATGGACAGATCTTCACACTCCTGAAACGAACTAACGAATTGTTTCCTGCAAAAGCCCCCTCCCTTTTCGCTCCTCTCTTATTCCCTATGGGGAGGGGCCATTCACCCTCCCAAGTGGCTTTACTCCCAAGTCGACCCTGATTTCTGAGCTGTTCTTTTCTTCTAGCAGCTCTGCGCATGCGCACACCGGGAAAAGGCTCCAGCTGTTCCTCTGCCTCACTCAATTCATAATTTTAAATCCCGCGGACCACACTTACAAGTTTTTTTTTAAAAAGATGAATTGTATTTACTACAATATTTAAAAAAAGCAAAATAATTTTTCTGCAGACCCCTGGTTGGTGACCACTGCTTTGGAGAATAGCTCGACTCCCTCTTCTTTGTGGCAGCCCCTGAGATATTGGAAGACTGCTATCATGTCTCCTCTGGTCCTTCTTTTCATCAGGCTAGACATACCCAGTTCCAGCAAATATACAGTATATCAAGAGCACACCCCCTCACATTTTGTCAATATTTAAGGATATCTTTTCATGGGACAACACTGAAGAAGTGACACTTAGCTACAATGTCAAGTAGTGAGTAGGCAGCTGGTATAACAGTGTAAATGTGCTGTCCCCTCAAAATAACGTAGCACACAGCCAGATAGAGTTAAATATTAAATATTAAATATCCTCTAGGCTGGAATACTGCAATGTGCTCTACATGGGGCTGCCCTTGAAGAGTATTCGGTGACTTCAGCTGGTCCAGAATGCAGCCGCGCGAGTGATCGTGGGCGCACCTCGTTTCACCCACGTAACACCTATCCTCCGCGAGCTGCACTGGCTGCCTGTTGATCTCCGGTTGCGCTTCAAGGTACTACTTGTCACCTACAAAGCCCTGCATGGTATTGGATCTGGGTACTTGAGAGACCGCCTACTGCCAATCACCTCCACTAGGCCAATTAGATCCCATAGATTAGGCCTCCTCCGAATTCCATCAGCCGGCCAATGTCGGCTGGCAACTACCCGGAGGAGAGCCTTCTCTGTGGCTGCTCCGACCCTCTGGAACGAACTCCCCGTGGAGATTCGAACCCTCACCACCCTCCAGGCCTTCCGCGTAGCCCTTAAGTCCTGGCTGTCCCGACAGGCCTGGGGCTAAAGATTTCAACCCCACTCGAATAGTATGACTGTTGTGCTCTTTTAATGATGTATTGTTTTCGTGTTTGTAACTTGTTTGTCCTTCCCTCCCCCTGAATTGTGAGCCGCCCTGAGTCCCCTCAGGGAAAAGGGCGGCATACAAATAAAGTATCTATATCTATATCTATAATATTGACAAAATGTGAAGTGGGGGGTACTTCTGTGACCTACTGTAAGTGTAAGGGCTGTTGCTAGCGCTGACCCTCGCTGTTCCTTGCCCAAAGATTTCCAGAAGCTGACGGCGGCGGACGACAAAACGGCCCAGGTGGAAGACTTCCTGCAGTTCCTCTACGGGGCGATGGCCCAGGACGTCATCTGGCAGAACGCCAGCGAGGAGCAGATGCAGGACGCCCAGCTGGTGATCGAACGCAGCGTCATGAACCGCATCTTCAAGCTCGCCTTCTACCCCAACCAGGATGGGGACATCCTGCGGGATCAGTGAGTCTGCTCGCCGGCCGAGTCTCCTCCTTGCCGTCCTCGGGGTCTTCAGCCCACACGGAGGTTGGGAGGGGGGCGGCTCTTTTCAGGGGAGACTCTATGTGGTCTCACCCTACCCTCCTGAGTTTCAGTCGAGGGGGATATCTGCAGCTCGGGGTCGAAACGAAGGGGTCCTCGGTGCTCTCCGTGCTTGGTGGTTCTCTTGTAGACATTTCTAGCCCTGATGATGTTACCTAGTTGGGTAACGAAATCATTATCATCACCTTTAATGAGCCCATAATCACTTGCAGGGTGGGATTTGGTTTATTGGCCGGATGCTCTTCCTGTCGCCAGGGCGGAGTTTTGTTCAGCAGCTCCATTCTCATCGTCCCCAGAGAGAGGAACTATCACCCTCTACCTAGGATCCAACTCACAGCCTCCTGATTGTGAGGCGAGAGCGCCACCCCTAGGCCGCCGCACCCACTCCTATCTC
Organism: Thamnophis elegans; assembly: GCF_009769535.1. Taxonomy (NCBI): domain Eukaryota; kingdom Metazoa; phylum Chordata; class Lepidosauria; order Squamata; family Natricidae; genus Thamnophis; species Thamnophis elegans. The sequence goes on from NC_045556.1 coordinate 35,149,327, forward strand.
AGCTGGCTTCCGACAAGCAAAATGAAACCAGGGAAGCCGGTTTCGCTTAACGACCTTATCATTCACCGAACTGCGGTGGTTTGCTTCACTTTCACAGCAAGGGGAGGGAAAGGTCGTAAAATCGGACGTGGCTCCCTTAGCAACCACCTTAGGAGTGGAAATTCTAAGTTATGGTCGTAAGATGAGGCTCGCCTGCGTTGCCCAAGAGATTTGGGGAGAGACGTAACAAAGAGAAAAGGAAGTGACACTCCTCCTCCTCCTCCTTTCGTTTATTGCCAGGCTTCTTCATGACCACATCCAGAGATTGTCCAAAGTGGTGACTGCCAACCATAAAGCTCTCCAGATCCCAGAGGTAATCCCTCATCTCAAAAGATCCCTTCCGGTTGCAGAATCCGGCATGCTACAAGGGGAAGCGTGATTAAAACCTGTGCAAAAATGAGCCAGCCAGTTGGGGAGCAGGGAAGAGGGGAAGGCTGGCAGGTTGTAACCCAATAGTTAGTGACTTTTTGGTGACTTACGACTGGTGTTTCGGCAATACAACCTTGCCCATGTTTCGCAATTCGGGCGCTTGGCAGCTGGCTCCTATTTACGATGGTCGCAAGGGGCCACACGGTCCCCTTTTGCGACCTTCTGACCAAAGTAAATGGAAGAAGCCCGATTCGCTGGACCCGGGCCTCATTGCTAACTTAACAACCACAGGGATCCACTTAAAACAACAGTGGCCAGAATGGGCATAAAATGGGGCATGAAACTCACAGGACAACTATCTCTTTAGCAGTTAGAAATTTCCGGCTCCCTTGGGGCCATAAGTTGAGGACAGTCTGTAGTGGGGGGAAGACATGACTATGGAGGTGGATACCTGTGGCTTGATTTTTTGATTGTGGCCCGCCAGCAGAGCTGGTGGCAGATTTGGACAGTGAGGAGGTTGGGGAGGAAGATGGGCCAGTCCTGGAGTCTGGGGGAGGCTCTGATGAGGGCTCTGTGTCGGAGGCAGAGAGGGGGCCAGGGCCGTATGCCAGTTATCAGCTGCCTTCAGAGTCAGACATCAGTGAGACAGACGAACAGCTGGAGCCTGTTCCCAGTGTGCACATGCACAGAGTTGCCAGATTAAGGGAACAGCTAAAGAACAGGGGTCGACTTGGGAGGAAGGCCACAGGTGGACGGTGAATGGCCCCTCCCAGAGGAAATGAAAGAGGAGCGAAAGGGGAGTGGAGTTTGCAGGAGACCATGAGTTCACTCAATTGGTTCGTGACTCTCCGAGACTCCTTGCCAAGTTTTGCAGAGATCCGCCTGGCAGCTCTCCAAGCCAGATAAGGTCTGTGACTGTAAATCCTCCCTTGAAAGACTTTGCTGGAGGTGAATGAGCAGAATTCACAGTCAATTAATAAAAGGGGGTTTTCTCCTCTGGCCTCTCCCAGAGGGAAAAAAAGAGGGGAGAAAGGGGAGGGGAGTTTGCAGGAGACCATTAGTTCATTCCTGCATTCTGGCCAAGTATTGCGGCGTCTGAAAGATACCGGCCTGGCCACTCTCCAAGCCCGATCAAGGTCAGTAATGGTGAACTACCTTGAAAGGCTGTGGGAGAGGAAAGACTTTGCTGGAGAGGAATTCACTGTCAGTTCAATAACAGGGATTTCTCAGGACGGGAACTCAGGTTCGTGCTGCTGGGGAAGCCGAGGTCAGAACAGTTTTCTATCTCGAGACAACCTGGGTGTCCTTCAAACCTGGGGGCTCCAAATCCCAGTATTCCCCCAACACGCGTTGCGGAGAATGCTGGGAATTGAAGTCGTCCATCTGGAACCTTCTCCACCCAACTTGGATGAGGTCCCTCAAGAGCCAAACGCCTCCTTCCCTCCCAGGTCTACCTGCGGGAAGCCCCCTGGCCATCGGCCCAGGCCGAGATCTGCACCATCAGTGCCTACAAGACTCCCCGAGACAAACTCCAGTGCGTCTTGCGGATGTGTTCGACCATCATGAACCTCTTGAGTTTGGCCAACGAGGACTCGGTGCCCGGAGCGGACGATTTCGTTCCAGTGCTCGTTTTTGTCCTCATCAAGGTAAGGAGAAGCTACCATAAGGGGTTTCTTCCTCCAGGGGTAACTTCCAAGGTGTCGTCCCTAGAGGTTGTCTTTTTTTTGGGGGGGGGGTGCAGGGGGAGTGGGAGGGAGAATTGAACCATCTCCCAAACCAGCAGCGCAAGATTCAAACTGGGTTGGTTTAATTGATGTTTGCGTTGGTAGAGAAGGGAGCGTTTCTCTTCACCCGGAAGGGTTTTGCAAAAGTGGACTTAATTTTTTTGTCCTTTGTCGCATTTAATTAGACGAAGCTTTTGTGTCAGATCAGCCTTCCTTCGTCCCATCCTCCATCCCTGGTCTAATTCACTCTCCAAATCTTTTCCTATTCATCTTTTCTTTTTTATTCCTTCCTTCCTCCCTCCCTCCCTTGCTGCTGGAATCTTTCTCTTCCATATTTTTCTCTCATAGCCCTTCTTTTCTTTCTTTCTCTCCCTGTCTCCTTCCCCCTTTCTCATATTCCTTCCTTTCTTCCTCACTTTACAACTAGGTTCCCTCCTTCCCTTGCTGCTGGAATCTTTCTCATTCTCTTCCATATTTTTCTCTAACCCTTCTTTCCTTTCTCTCTCTGTCTCCTTCCCTCTTTCTCATATTCCTTCCTTCCTTCCTTCCTTCCTTCCTTCCTTTATAACTAGGTTCCTCTCTCCCTCCTTCTCTTTGTGCTGGAATCTTTCTCATTCTCTTCCATATTTTTCTCTCTTAACCCTTCTTTCCTTTCTCTCTCTGTCTCCTTCTCTCTTTCTCATCTTCCTTCCTTCCTTTCTTCCTTCCTCACATAACTAGATTCCTTCCTTCCTTCCTTCCTTCCTTCCTTCCTCACTTATAACTAGATTCCTTCCTTCCTTTTCTCCCTCCTTCCTCCCTCCTCTGTACATTATTGAGAAATCATGATCCCACCCCCGACATCCTGCTCTGTCCCCTCCCCCCCCCGCAAAAGTTGCAAGAGAGAAAGGGCAGAACCCCCCTCCCCCTTTCTGTTTTGAGTGTTGTCCACTCCCGAATAGAGTCACAGTTAGCGGGCGGGTTGTTGGGTTCCACCACAAAACTGCGCTCGACTAAACCGCGCCCGACACTGATGTCATCAAAAGGGCGACAACAGCGCGGAGACAGAAGCACGCTGTAAACCCTAAACCTAAAATTAACCCCTAAACCTAAACCTAACCCCCCTAAACCTAAACCTAACCCTAACCCTTAACCTAACCCTAAAGCTAACCCTAAAGCTAACCCTTACCTTAACTTGAATCGGCTTGCTTTCAAAGCGCTATTTAAAGCGCCCTTCTTTCTCCACGCTGGCTGTTGTCGCCCTGTTGATGACGTCAGCGACGTGGTTTAATCGGGCGCGGCTTAGTCGAGCGCGGTTTTGACGGGTCACGGGGTTGTTGTTGTTGCCCCCCCCTCTCTCCCCCCTTCCCGACCGTGGAGATACCTTCCGCTGGAACTTTAACCTCCTCCCACCGTTCCCTGAAGAGCCAGTGGCCTTCCAGAGATGGAGACAAGCCCGTTTATTGATTAATCCATGGGACTCTCTCCTGATTTCCTGCCCAGGCCAACCCTCCTTGCCTCCTCTCCACCGTCCAGTACATTAGCAGCTTCTACGCCAACTCTTTAACCGGGGAGGAATCGTATTGGTGGATGCAGTTCACCGCAGCCGTGGAGTTCATCAAGACCATCGATGAACGCAAGTGAGCCCAGCCGGCCTTTCCTGCTCCGGGGGGTGGGGTGGTGGGGGAGACACCCTGAGGCCACGTAGAAGCTCCTCACGAATGTATTTCTCCTGGTCCCCACCGGAGAGATGCCAGCATTGGAAAGGGAAACCCCTCGCCTTCCCTCTGTGTAAATACGGTATTAATCCGACTAATAGGAGTGCTGGGATGCGTTTCTCATTATTATTATTTTTGTATCCAAAAGAAAAGGTTTCTTTTCCGCCCCTCTTCCTGCTTTTTCGTTTAGGAACTAGCGTGAGATTCCAAAAGGGACCATATTTTATAAGGAATCTTGGAATCTCCCCGAAGTCTCTGACTCTCTCTTTTTTTTTTTGTTGTCCCTGGGAATCTCAACGGACGGAGAAGTTTCTTCCTTTCCCCGGGATGATTTCCCTTTCCTTTCTCCAGTAATAAGAATAGTAATAAAGCCACAATATTTTTTATTTGTCAATCTGGGCTGGGAGCGAAGACGGAGGTTTCTTAACCATCTTTTTCATTCGCCTGCATCTTCTGGTGGGGGTGGGGGGGGTGGGGTGGTGAAAAGAAGAGAGCCCCCTCCCCTCCAAAGCCGGAAGGGAAGAGCTTGCAGGAAGCAAAAAAAAAAAAAAAAAGCCGAAAAGGGAAACGTTTCAATCATGATCAAATCGCACGAATGGGAAACTCTTTGCTGTCCGGTGGTTGTGCGAACGGCCGGATATCTCGGGCGGCCCACGGATTCGAGTCGGGACACAATTTCTCCAGATCAATGCTTATGACTGCCTACTGAATTTAAAGCTGATTTTTCCCCCCCTCCCTTTCTCCCTTTTGGAGGGAGAGGGGAGATCAAAGCCCACGTATTTATTTTTAAAATGTGAAAATTTACTAACACTGGAAGTCACCCGAAGTGGGGTGGGGTTTTTTTTTTGGGGGGGGGAGGGTTGTTTCGTTTTCTCAGTTCTCATCGGTCTAGGTTTTTTTTTCTTTTTGGGGGTATTTTTTTTTTTCTTTTTCCAAACGAAATTCGACAGAGCCTTTCAGTATTTGTCTGTTGCACAAGGCAGGAAGTTAGAAACAAAAGGGATTGTGGCAAAGAAATGGTAATATATATATATATATATTTATATATACATATATATCTATATCTATATATATCTATATATATAAAAAAAGTCTCGATACCTTTGCTTTTTCCTTCTGGAAGACTGTGTATACTGTACAAATCCCAAATGAACTTTTTTCCCCTCCCCGACGAAAACCAGAAACTGTAATATATATTTTGATTATTCCTATTAAAAAAAACAAAACATACTGCAGGCGTTTGGGCGAAGTCTTTAATAATCTGGTTGCTTCGTGTACGTTTCATTTTGAGTCTCTCAAGACTTTAACTTAAAGGTAAAGCTTTCCCTTGCACATCTGTGCTAGTCGTTACCGACTCTAGGGGGCGGTGCTCATCTCCGTTTCAAAGCCGAAGAGCCAGCGCTGTCCGAAGACGTCTCCGTGGTCATGTGGCCGGCATGACTCAATGGCGAAGGCGCACAGAACACTGTTCCCTTCCCACCAAAGGTGGTTCCTATTTTTCTACTTGCATTTTTTTACCTGCTTTCGAACTGCTAGGTTGGCAGATTCTGGGACAAGTCACGGGAGCTCCCTCCGTTACGCGGCACTGGGGATTCGAACCGCTGAACTGTCGGCCTTTCTGATTGACAAGCTCAGTGTCTTAGCCACTGAGCCACCGCGTCCCTGACTTTTAACTTACAACAATTCAATTAGCGACAATTTGAAGTTAACGGCGCTGAAAAAAGTGAGCCATCGTTGCAAAATCCCAACGGTCAATGCACTCGATATTCGGATGTTTTGGCCACTGACTCGTATTTATGACGGTGGCAGTGTCCCACGCGATCCCCTTTTGCGACTTTCTGACAAGCAGAGTCAGTTGGGAAGCCAGTTTCACTTAACAAGCCGTATTGCTAGCTTTAACGACCGCATTGATTCACTTAACAACGGTCTCGCTTAGCATCAGAGATTTTGGGCTTGATTGGCAGGAGCCAGGCTACATTGGGCTGCTTGGGAGCCAAGACAATGCAATGGGAAGGGCATGATGATGTCACCCTTGCACCCAGCTCAGGAATCCTGGTTAAATGTCTGCTTAACCATTGAAATCAGTTTAATCCCTGGCTATCAAGTCCTCTGGGTTAGGTTGGTGGGTTTAGAGCACCACCTAGTGGCCATATCCTCTTACTACGCCTCGGTTAGTTTCTGCTCTTTTTTCATATAACTTTGTATTGTATTTTATAATACAAACTTAAGAGTCAAGAGAGAAAATAGAAGATGGAATAGAGAAGGAAAACGGCTGACAAGTGCAAATAAAATAAAAATAAAGAGAGAAACAAAGGTGCACACACTCTCTCTCACACACACACAAAATAATCAAATTTCTTTTACAGCAAATACATATAAAACCTAAGCTCAGCTCTTCCTCTACAGAGACAAACTAAATTCCATTTTAAAAAGATCTATAAATAACACCAATTCATGATTTCAATTTTTTCCCTGTAAAAAGTCCTAAGATTCTACATTCGCCATGGTTTAGTCTATGATTTTTTTTATATATCTATTAGAAGGGGTACAATGCAATCTGTTTTTTTTTTAAATTTTATCGACTGATTCCATTTAGAACTTTATTATACGTCAGTAAGGACATTTTGCTCTGAAACGATCCTCGCCTGGCCTGCATTTTCCCACCTGAATGTCAGAATAGCAGGGAATCCAATGGAAACACGAGCAAGAAATAGAAAATAGAAAAAGTACAATACAAAAAAACGATTTTCCTCTTCATTTAAAAGTTCCTTCTCTACAAGGCTACGTGCTTTTCTTCTTGGAAAAATTCGGAGGAAATTTCAAGACAAGTACTCCATCCATGAATGGAGGGAGGGAGGAGGGAAGGGAAATGAAAAGGAAGAAGGAAAGGAAGGAAGGAAGAGGGAGGAGGATAGGAAAGGGAAAGAAAGTTGGAAAGGAGGGAGAGGAAGAAAGGCAGAAAGGAAGGAAAGAGGGGGAAGGGAAGGAAGACAGAAGGGGAAGAAGAAGTATGAAGAGCGGTTGAAGGATGCTGAGAAAGAGTGCAGAGAAGAGCAACAAAGAGGATTAGGGGATTGGAACATACAAACAATGGTTGCAGGAACCGGGCATGTGTAGTTTAATGAAAAGAAGGACCAGGGGAGACAGGATAGCAGTCTTCCAATATCTCAGGGGCTGCCCCAAAGAAGAAGGAGTCAAGCTATTCCCCCAAGCACTTGAAGGCAAAACAAGAAGCAATGGATGGAAACTAATCAAGGAGAGAAGCAACCTAGAACTGAGGAGAAATTTCCTGACAGAACAATTAATCAATGGAATGATTTGCCTCCAGAAGCTGTGAATGCTCCAACACTGGAAGATTTTAAGATGATGTAGGGTATCCATTTGTCTGTAGTAGGGTGTAGGGTCTCCTGCCTGAGCAGGGGGTTGGACTAGAAGACCTCCAAGGCCCCTTTCAACTCTCTCATTCTAAATAGATAAAAGGGGAAGGGATTCCTTGCCACCAGGAAGGCCGTTTTGTGAGAAAGTGGGGACCAGCCAGAGTGCCCTTTGCCACATCTTGGCCTGGTCTTAGTTGCCAGATGACCTTGAGGCCCACCGCCCACATTTTTCATCCCCTTGAAGACGGTGTTGAGGGACCTTTCTATCATTAAGTGGATTTACGGCAATTTCCTTATGAGTTGTCTCCAAGGGATTGTGTTATGAGAGGCACATTAAATCTCCATTAATACCTCATTATCCCACTGATAAGATTACCATGATAATGAGGCAGAAATCCTAATTGTCTCACTTCTTATTGTGCCTTTCATTAAATCATATACCTGCAAGGGTGAATTTGGGGAAGGGGGAGATGCATCTTGAGCCAACAAGCTCAGGAAGAAAACCCAGGGAGATGTCCAGGAGTCGCTTGTCTTTTGGGGGAAGGGGGAAGAAGGGAAAAATATGCACTCTGGAAGGAGGACCACCGACTGTTATTGAATTCTCCCGTCATTTTTCATGGCAGATACTCCTTTTGTTCATTCAGAGAAGCAACTCAAGAGCCTATCAGGCTGGAGAAGGAAGGAAGGAAGGAAGGAAGGAGTCAATGTATTTTATAAATAGAACAAGAAGCAATGGATGGAACCTTATCAAAGAGAAATCCAATCTAGAACTAATCAATAGAACGGCTTGCCTCCAGAGGTTGTGAATGCTCTAACTGTTGTGGCCAGCTGGCAGCCAGCACAGCTGGCAGCAGATTCGGACAGTGAGGAGATTGGGGAGGAAGATGGGCCAGTCCTGGAGTCTGGGGAAGGCTTGGATGAGGGCTCTGTGTCGGAGGCAGAGAGGGAGCCAGGGCCGTCTGACAGTTATCAGCTGCCTTCAGAGTCAGACATCAATGAGGCAGAAGAACAGCTGGAGCCTATTTCCAGTGTGCGAATGCGCAGAGTGGCCAGATGAAGGGAACAGCTAAAGAACAGGAGTCGACTTGGGAATAAGGCCACAGGTGGACGATGAATGGCCTTCCCAGAGGGCATAAAAGAGGAGCGAAAGGGGATTGGAGTTTGCAAGAGACAATTAGTTTGCTTCATTGGTTCGTGACTCTCCAAGGGTCCTTGCCAAGTTCTGCAGATATTGTCCTGGCAGCTCTCCAAGCCAGATAAGGTCTGTGACCGTAAATCCTCCCTCGAAAGACTTTGCTGGATGTGAATGAGAGGAATTCACGGTAAATTAATAAAAGGGGTTTTTGTCGGGACAAGGAGTTTTTTCATGCTCCCGGGAAGCCTCGCTCAGACCACCAACAGTGGAAGTTTTTAAGAAGATGTTGGATAACCCTTTGTCTGAAGTGGTGTAGGGTTCCCTGCCTAAGCAGGGGGTTGGACTAGAAGACCTCCCAGCTCCCTTTCAACTCTGTTGTTCTGCTTAACAATCTTTTCCACGCTGCTGCCAAGGAAGCCACAGGGCTGCGTTCATGAGTTCGCCTCCAGCGAGACCCCCTCAATTTTTTTTTTAAAGGAAGAAGCATCCAATGTGTTGGGACCTGTCCAAAAATCCTCTCTGAAGCCGCTCCTCTTCCTTCTGCCTGTGAGGTTTCAGTACCCCTCCATCTCCCCTTCCCCCTGCTTGTCTTCCGGGTGTGTATCTCCCCGGACCAGCGTTTCATCCCAATCCGTTTCAGATCTCCTTGTCCAGGGTTACTCAACATCCATTCCCCCTCTTCTTTTTTTCCTAAGCTGAAATGGGAGCATTTGTTTAATTACGTGCAAGGAACAATACATTCCGGCCATTATCTAAATCACACTTCTATTTTCTGGATGTGATTTTCATCAGGCCCCGTTTCCTTCCACTCCCCCCCCCCCCACATCGTCAGCCTTTGCATCATTAACAGGGAAGAGTTAATGAATATAAAAGCATAAAGCCTAATTACACTTTAATTTACAATCATAATCTCATTTTGTGACTGGAGGAAATCTGTTGTGAGGGGGGAAAGAAAGAAAAGAAAGGAAAGGGAAATTAAAAAAAAAACAAACCCAAACTTTCAAGTGAAGGATGAAATCGGCTCCATCTCAGTTGGGCTATCAAATCAGAGATTTTTCTGGTTTTGTTGGGAGGGTCCAATAATTTGGAGGACACGGAAGGAGCTTCATATCAAGCCAATCTTTGCTTGGATTCAGAAGCTAAACAGGCTTCATTTTCCTTTCCTTTCTTTCACTTCCTTTCCTCTTTCATCTGTCCTTTCCTTTCACCTGTCTTTTCCTTTCTTTTCCTCCTTTCTTTTCCTTCTTTCCTTTCCCTTTCATCTGCCCTTTCCTTCCCTTTCTTTCACTTCCTTTTCTCTTTCGTCTTTTCCTTTTTTCCTCCTTTCCTTTCTTTCCTTTCCCTTTTATATGTCCTTTCCTTTCCTTCTTTCCTTCCCTTCCTTTCCCTTCCTTTCCTCTTTCATCTGTCCTTTCCTTTCATCTGTCCTTTCCTTTCTTTTCCTCCTTTCCTTTCCCTTTCATCTGTCCTTTCCTTCTTTCCTTCCCTTCCTTCCCCTTCCTTTCCTCTTTCATCTCCTTTCCTTTCACCTGTCTTTTCCTTCCTTTTCCTCCTTTCCTTTCCTTCTTCCCCTCCCTTTTCATCTTTTTTCCCTTCCCCCTTTATTTGTCATTTCCTTTCTTTCCCCTTTCATCTGCCCTCCCCTCCTTTCTTTCCCTTCCCTTTCCTCCCCTCCTCTCCCCATACTCTTTGTTGCTCTCCACAAGAGTCCCATTGCAAGGGCTGATCCTTCATCTGCAGAAGAAAACGCCAATGGGGAGTCCTCCCCCACCCACCCACCCACCCACCCGCTCCAGCTCCATAAAGGACATCCTGCTGGGCGCAGCTGAATCCGTGCTGGAGATGCAGTAATCATCTGCAGAGCCTCCTCATTCAGACCCTGCCTACATTTGAACGCTGGGAGAAAGTCATAAGGAAGCCCATCTCTGTGCCTGCACAGCCCCTGGATTGTAGTGTGTAAGGACTTAATCCTTAACTCCTTAATCCTGACAATCCTTAGTCGCTGTTCATTCAAGAAAAGTTGACATCCTTCGAAAGTGGAGTTTCCTTACGACTTTTGAGAAGGCAAATATCTTTTTTAAAAGAATTTTCCTCATTTATTTTTTGCACACCTCACCGTAGCTCCAATCCATCTCTGTCTCCAAAGGTATCCGCTTTGGCTTTGTTGTTAGTCGCAAAGTCGTGTCCGACCCATCGCGACCCCCCTGGACAACGTTCCTCCAGGCCTTCCTGTCCTCTGCCATCCTCTGGAGTCCATTAAAGCTCACGCCGACTGCTTTGGTGACTCCATCCAGCCACCTCCTTCTCTGCCATCCCCTTCTTCTTTTGCCATCGTTCCCAGCATGAGGCTCTTCTCCAGGGAGTCCTTCCTTCTCATTAGATGGCCAAAGGATTGGAGGGAGGGAGATGATAGATAGATGATAGATAGATAGATAGATAGATAGATAGATAGATAGATAGATAGATAGATAGATAGATAGATAGATAGATAGATAGATAGATGATAGATAGATCGTTGCTGTGAGTTGTCCATGTTCTAATTGTCAGGTGACTCCATCTAGCCCCCTCTTCCTCTGCCGTCCCCTTCTTTTGCCCTCCATCCTTCCCAGCATAAGGCTCTTCTCCAGGGAGTCCTTCTTCCTTCTCATCAGGTGGCCAAAGTCTTTGCGTTTCCTCTTCAGGATCTGGCCTTCTAGAGAGCAGCCAGGGTTGATCTCCTCTAGGACTGACCGGTTGGATGGCCTTGCAGTCCAAGGGACTCAATGCAGGAGTCTTCTCCAGCACCAGAGTCCAAAGGCCTCCATTCTTTGGCGCTCAGCCTTCCTGATGGTCCAACCTTCACAGCCGTCCATTGCAACTGGGAAAACCACAGCCTTGATTTTGGCTTACAGCTCTCTAACCAGAGGCTCACTAACTGAGTTTGCCAGGAGTAGAGTTTGCTGCCGGGGGGGCGGGGGGGGGATGATCTTATCCAGCAGAAGCCCCCAAAGAGGTTAAATTTGGACCAGCCCTTTTTTCTCAGGGTAGGAGTTGAGCCCCGGGGCCTCAAGAGGGCAGCAGCGAGCTATTTATAAAGGCTTCCCAGCTTTTTGGGTGGGTGGGGGGACGAGGGGACGGACAGATTTTAAAAAGAGACGGGAAGATCAAAGGGAGGCTGGATGTTTAAAAGGCAGCAAATTCTAAAGGTTTCAAGGTATTGCAAAAATTATTGCAGGCCATTCAATGCCAGGTGCTAAATATAAAAGGCTGTACACAGGTAGTCCTTGCTCAGCGACCGTCTGAAGTTATGATGGGCTTCCTTCCTTCCTTCCTCTCTCTCACTCCTTCCCTTTACTTCTTCCTCCCTCCCTCCTTCTCTGCTTCTCATCTTTTTTTCCTTCCTTCCTCTCTCCCTCCTTCTCTCTTTTTTCCTCATTCCTTCCTTCCTTCCTTTCTCTCCCACCCCTTTACTTCTTCCTCCCTCCTTCTCTTTTTCATCTTTTTTCCTTCCTTCCTTCCTTCCTTCCTTCCTTCCTTCCTTCCTTCCTTCCTTCCTTCCTTCCTTCCTTCCTCTCTCCCTCCTTCTCCTTACTTCTTCCTCCCTCCCTCCTTCTCTGTTTTTCATCTTTTTTCCTTCCTTCCTCTCTCCCTCCTTCTCACTTCTTCCTCCCTCCCTCCTGTTTTTCATCTTTTTTCCTTCCTTCCTTCCTCCCTCCCTCCTTCTCTTTACTTCTTCCTCCCTCCCTCCTTTTCATCTTTTTTCCTTCCTTCCTCCCACCTTCCCTTTACTTCTTCCTCCCTCCCTCCTTCTCTGCTTCTCATCTTTTTTTCCTTCCTTCCTCTCTCCCTCCTTCTCTCTTTTTTCCTCATTCCTTCCTTCCTTTCTCTCGCACCTTCCCTTTACTTCTTCCTCCCTCCTTCCTTCCTTCCTCTCTCCCTCCTTCTCCTTCCTTCTTCCTCCCTCCCTCCTCTGTTTTTCATCTTTTTTCTTTCCTTCCTTCCTTCCTCCCTCCCTCCCTTCCTTCCTTCCTATACAATAGCAAGAGTTGGAAGGGACCTTAGACGTCTTGTAGTCCAACCCTCTGCCTAGGCAGGAAACCCTATACCGTTTCCTTCCTTCCTTCCTTCCTTCCTTCCCTCCCTCCCTCCCTCCCTCTCCTTGGTGCTCTCTGAACCTGGTGCTTTCCTTGCAGACCTTTCATTACCAAGCTAGGTAACATCCTCAGCGCCCTGCAAGAAAACCACCAAGCCGACCCCACAGTTCAATCCTGAGTTAAAAATATTCTCTTCTCCTCCCTCCCCTCCTCCTCTCACTATTTCTTTTTCTTTTCTTTCCTTTTCCTACCTGGAATTTCAAGAGATCAGCATTTGCCCTGCTCCCCCCGAGACCTGGCCATTGCTTTTCTAGCTCACCTCTTTATGACTAATGGGCTGAGCCCAAGAAGGAAAGGAGGATGCTTTCCCTGGGGGGCATCGCAGCTCCGGATTCTGAATGCCGGAAGACACTTTTCTTCTCCTTCCTTTTCCTTGGTTGCATCCTCCAGGGGCAGAAGAGGCAGCCGCTCAATCTCACTGACCTTGACGGTGTAAGGAAGGTGAAATGGGAAGGGGGGCACGGTGTGTGTGTGTGTTTGTGTGTTTGTGTGTGTGTGTGTGTGCACCCTTGGGCTGCATCCTCTCATTTGCGATTGGTTAGACGTTTCGCCCTGTTTCCCCCAAAAGGTTTTCCCAAGGTAGCGTGTGGTCCCCGAAACGTTGCAAAGAGAAAAACCCCAGCATCCACTGCGGCGAATGAGAACATGATGAACAGCTATGAGAGGTCTGCTCTCTTGCTGATTGGCTCAAAGTCACCCAACCGGTTTTCATGCTTAAGGCAGGACTAGAATTCACTGTCTCCTGGTGATTGGCCCAAAGTCACCCAATTGACTTTCAGGGCTAAGGCAGGACTAGAATTCACCATCTCCTGGTCATTGGCCCAAAGTCACCCAGTTGGATTTTATGCCTAAGGCAGGACTAGAATTCACCGTCTCCTGGTGATAGGCCCAAAGTCAGCCAGTTGGGTTTTATGCCTAAGGCAGGACTAGAACTCACCATCTCCTGGTCATTGGCCCAAAGTCACCCAGTTGGGTTCTATGCTTAAGGCAGGACTAGAATTCACCGTCTCCTGGCCATTGGCCCAAAGTCAACCAGTTGGCTTTTATGCCTAAGGCAGGACTAGAATTCACTGTCTCCGGGTCATTGGCCCAAAGTCACCCAGTTGGGTTCTATGCTTAAGGCAGGACTAGAATTCACCGTCTCCTGGTGATACGCCCAAAGTCACCCAGTTGGGTTTTATGCCTAAGGCAGGACTAGAACTCACTGTCTCCTAGTGATTGGCCCAAAGTTACCCAGTTGGGTTCTATGCTTAAGGCAGGACTAGAATTCACTGTCTCCTGGTGATTGGCCCAAAGTCAACCAGTTGGCTTTTATGCTTAAGGCAGGACTAGAACTCACCATCTCCTAGTGATTGGCCCAAAGTCAACCAGTTGGCTTTTATGCCTAAGGCAGGACTAGAATTCACCGTCCCCTGGTCATTGGCCCAAAGTCACCCAGTTGGATTTTATGCCTAAGGCAGGACTAGAATTCACTGTCTCCTGGTCATTGGCCCAAAGTTACCCAGTTGGGTTCTATGCTTAAGGCAGGACTAGAATTCACCGTCTCCTGGTCATTGGCCCAAAGTCAACCAGTTGGCTTTTATGCCTAAGGCAGGACTAGAATTCACCGTCTCCTGGTCATTGGCCCAAAGTCACCCAGTTGGATTTTATGCCTAAGGCAGGACTAGAATTCACCGTCTCCTGGTCATTGGCCCAAAGTCACCCAGTTGGATTTTATGCCTAAGGCAGGACTAGAATTCACCGTCTCCTGGTGATAGGCCCAAAGTCACCCAGTTGGGTTCTATGCTTAAGGCAGGACTAGAATTCACCGTCTCCTGGCCATTGGCCCAAAGTCAACCAGTTGGGTTTTATGCCTAAAACTAGAACTCTCAGTCTCCCTCTTTCCAGCCTCGTGCCTCAACCGACAAGCCAAACTGGCTCTGTACCCCTAGATATATTCCAGAGACATTCTTTTCTCTGATTCAAATAGAAAGCTTTCTTCCATTCTCGAAAGATTTTTAACGTTGGAAGGAAGAGAAGAAGAAAAGGGCGGATTGGGGGGGGCGGAAGTGAAGGGAAGTTTTGCCAGGGGGGGGAAAAAAAAAACCCCACTCCAAGTGTCATTACCACAAACCCATTCCTTGCCATTGCAGTAATTAGATTAGATTTCCATCAGTAGGTCTCCTTCTCAGGCTGGGTTGCAACCCCGGGGGCAATGCAATTCCAATCAGAAAGGGCAGGGGATGCCTTCTGTTTCCCAGCGGGAGGGCAGCCTTTCCAGAGATGTGGGGAGAGAGAGAGAGAGAGATTGAGACTTTAGTGGCAAATAATCAGGATTTCAGACACGGGGAGGGAACGAGAGAGAAACTTTCGACATGGCGAGGAGGAGGCCTTCAGCGTTGGGAGCCGGGAGGAGAATTCACCTCCGTTTCCAAAGTTAAGATGTTGGATATTTGGGGAGGGGGGTCTAGAAAGCAAATGCAAAAGAGAGAGAGTTGGGGGGGGGGAAGCTTTTGATACAATAGAGAGGCAAGCCAGAACGGAGATTGAGAAAGCAAGGCAGAATTGCACTTAAGATCCCCTCCTGGAGAATCAGTAATGGCTTGGAGAGGGTCCCTGCTGCGGAATAATGCCAGTGAACAGGCTGGTGAATTTAATAAAAAGGACTCCGACCTGGTGCCAGCTATTCACATAGAAAAGACCCCCCCACCCCATCCTGCCCCAGATTTTGTAAGGGGAGAAAAATAAGAGGCCATTCTTCTCCCAATTGGGTTTTTCCGTGGTGCGTACAGATCAGTGACTTGTTTTTTCAAAGACCAACGCCTGCTCCTTTTCGGGAAAGAGGGCAGAGAAGAGCAACAGAGATAATAAATAACAGCAACAGAGTTGGAAGAGGTCATCTAGTCCAACCCCCTGCTCACGCAAATAGACCTGTAGTAGGGATTTGAACCGCCGAAACGCCAACCTTTCTGATCGGCAAGCTCAGCGTCTTAGCCACTGAGCCACCTAGCGTTCGTTTCGATGATTTAGGAGGCTAAAGCATACGAAGAAGAATGGTTGCAGGAATTGGATATGTCTCCCCTAACGAAGAGAAGGACCAGGGCTGACTTGATAGCAGTCTTCCAATCTCTCAGGGGCTGCCCCAAAGAAGAGGGAGTCAAGCTATTCTCCAAAACACCTGAAAGCAGGACAAGGAGCAATGGGTGGAAACTAACCAAGGAGAGAAGCAACATAGAAATAATTTCCCGACAGTGAGAACAATGAATCGGTGGAACTCCTTGCTCTAGAAGTTGTGGGCGCTCCATCAATGGAGGTTTTGAAGAAGAGACTGGACAGTATAGGATCTCCTGCTTGAGAAGGAGGTTGGACTACATGACCTCTGAAGTGCCTTCCAACTTTCTATTCTGTTATCCTCGAAACGACCAGGAAAGGCATAGTATTAAAAGTTCCATGCAAAGGATAGTCTCGAAAAGGAGATTGAGAGTCAGTCAAGTGAGGTTAAGAAAGGAAAATCAAGTGGAGGAAATAACCAATGAGGTTACCTAGTTTTGGATCATGAAGCCTCTGCGAGGAAACAACCAACTCAGAGCGACTCTCTCTATATAAACAGGGAACAAACCTCACTCTGGCACTGATGACATTACCTAGTTGGATCATGAGATGTCTATAAAAAAAACTGCCGAGGGTCCTTCGTTTCAAGGCTGGGCTACAAATATTCTCCTTTATTAAAACTCTTTCCATTATTTAAAAAAAATATATCAAAGGAGTCAATCATACGGAGCATTTATATAAAGCGAAACGCATTGATGAACTATTCTACAGATTTCTTTATGGGGGGAAATTCCATAGAAAAGTATGCCAAATCAGAACGTTTCCCTATTCGTTGGAAGGAGAATCCCCCCCCCTCAAAAAAACCCTTTTTTCTCATTTCTCATCGTCCTCCTAAAGCATTTCTGCTCACTACAAATCATTTTGTAAGATTGCGTAAATGTTTGCGATAAACACTATAAATTTTTAAAGCTTTTTAAAAAGGAGGCATTAGATCCCAGACCTAGATTACTTATAAATGTGATGTTAAACTATAAATGCAGATTTTTTTTTTTAAAAAAAGAAACAAAATACGCGTACCACTCAAGGGACATGCTTTTAGCCAGGAATATACAGGCACGGTTCGAATGTTTTCAAACAGAATTAGTGTTGAAATAATTCTCGTGTATATTTACGCCAAGCTAATGCATAAAGATGGGAAAACAGCCTCGGGTACTTATGTAAATAGGCAGAGAACTGCATCCACCAGACAGAGAAATTTGGGAGTTTTGAAATGGTGGAGGGGAGGCAGAGAATTTGTTGATAGGATAATAGAATTGAAGTTGAACTTGCATTATTATTATTATTATTTTTCTTCCATTTGATTGGGTCCGATTCACGAAGATGGATTATTTATTCCCTGCTGTTTTCTTGGCAAGGTATTTTTTTGTCCAGAAGTGGTTTGCCATTGCTTCCTTCTTAGGGCTGGTGGGGAATGGCTGGCCCAAGGTCCCTGAGCTGGCTTTGTGCCAAAGGTGGGACTAGAACTCACTATCTCCTAGTGTTTGGCCCAAAGTCACCCAGTCGGTTTTCATGCCTAAGGCAGGACTAGATTCGTGGCCGCCTGGTTTCTAGCCTGATGCCGTAACCACTAGACCAAACTGTCTCTTTAACAACAATCCCACACCTCTGAAAAAAGGACCATAGGTTAAGTGTGCAGTTCAGAAAATGTATTGCTCAAGGCTATACACAAAAACTAGTTAACTAATGGCCAGCACTGAATTGGTGCCAGGCAAGAGTTTAATGGAATTCGAGAGGGATTAGAGTTGGACTATTTGTGGGAATGTAACGATTTTAGGCTGATGACTTGCTTAACTCCCCTGCCCAGGTCCGCCTGCTCTTTTTCCTACAGCACACGGGTTCATACGTCCTGCTTAAACCCAACTTGTTAAAAACTGAATGGATGCATTCCCAAAGACAGGGAGAGAGAGGAAAAAAAAGGGAGAGAAAGAGAAGAGACAGAGAGAGGAGAGAGAAAGGAGAGACAAGGAGAGAGAGAGAAAGAGAGAGGAAATAGAAGAGACTGAGAGACAGGGAGCAAGAGAAAGAGAAACAGGAAGAGCGAGAGAGAAGAGAGAGACAGAGAGAAAGAGACAGAGAGGAGAGAGAAACAGAGCAAGAGAGAAAGAAACAGGGAGCAAGATAGAGAAAGAGAGTGATGAGAGAGGAGAGAAGGAGAGACAGAGAGAATCAGGGAGCAAGATAAAGAGAAGGGAGAGAGAGGGGGGAGGGAGGGAGGAGGAAGCTTTTGGGGTTGGTACAGTTTTTCTTCCTCACTTTTTCTCTGCTTCACACCTTCCCCTCCCTTCCTCCTCTTTGCTGTCAAGAAGGCAATCTGTTCCTCCATTTCTCAGGAAGACACTTGGCAATATGGCCGACAGGATGTCAGGAATCATTAAAACCAAACAGGGAAAAGATAGAGCAGAGTTTCTTGAAACCACCTTCTCACTATGAATGTCTTTCTGTGTTTTCCAACTCTCTCTCTCTCATCTATCTATCTTTCATCCATCTCTATGTGTGTCTCTCAAAGATCTTTCTATCATCTCTCTCTCTCTCTCATCTATCTGTCTGTCTGTCTATCTATATCTACCTACCTACCTACCTGCCCACCCATCCATCCAACCACCCATCTATCTCCAATCTCATCCATCCATCCATCCATCCATCCATCCATCCATCCATCCATCCATCCATCCAATCACGTCTGTCTGTCTGTCTGTCTGTCTATCTATCTATCTATCTATCTATCTATCTATCTATCTATCTATCTATCTATCTATCTCCAATCTCATCTATCTATCTACCTATCTCTATCTATCTATCATCTATTTCTACTATCTATCATCTATTTCTAGAGCCAAGGTGGCGCAGTGGTTAAATGCAGCACTGCAGGCTACTGCTAGATCAGCAGTTCAGCGGTTCAAATCTCACCGGCTCAGGGTTGACTCAGCCTTCCATCCTTCCGAGGTGGGTAAAATGAGGACCCAGATTGTTGGGGGCAATATGCTGACTCTCTGTAAACCGCTTAGAGAGGGCTGAAAGCCCTATGAAGCGGTATATAAGTCTACTGCTATTGCTACTATCTATCTCTATCCATCCATCCATCCATCCATCCATCCATCCATCCATCTATCTCTATCATCTCCAATCTCCTCTATCTCCAATCTCATCTATCTATCTATCTATCTATCTATCTATCTATCTATCTATCTATCTATCTATCATCTATCTATCATCTATCT
This sequence comes from Thamnophis elegans, assembly GCF_009769535.1. NCBI lineage: Eukaryota > Metazoa > Chordata > Lepidosauria > Squamata > Natricidae > Thamnophis > Thamnophis elegans. The sequence continues at coordinate 35,168,109 of NC_045556.1, forward strand.
CCAATCTCATCTATCTATCTATCTATCTATCTATCTATCTATCTATCTATCTATCTATCTTCTATCTATCTATCTATCTTCTATCTATCTATCTATCATCTATCTATCATCTATCTCCAATCTCATCTATCTATCTATCTATCTATCTATCTATCTTCTATCTATCTATCTATCTATCTATCTATCTATCTATCTATCTATCTATCTATCATCTATCTATCTATCTATCTATCTATCTATCTATCTTCTATCTATCTATCTATCTATCTATCTATCTATCTATCTATCTATCATCTATCTATCATCTATCTCCAATCTCATCTATCTATCTATCTATCTATCTATCTATCTATCTATCTATCTATCTATCTATCTATCTATCTATCTATCTATCTATCTATCTATCTATCTATCTATCTATCTATCTATCTATCTATCTATCTATCTATCTATCTATCTAGTCTGCCTGCCTGCCTGCCTGCCTGCCTGACTGCCTATTTTCCTTTAAATCCAGTTCTTAGGTCTGGGGATATACAGTATATGTGAGTATGGATTTTGTGTAGCCTTGTGTCATGTTTCATTTCTTCCTTCGGCCTAATAGGAAGCACATTTCTTACCCTTTCCTTAATGTAACTGATTTCACAGTTACAGAAAAATTGAAACCAAGCTGGAAAACAGGCAGAGACAGACGGATGGAAACCAATTTTTGTCTGGTTTTTTTATTTTTATTTTTTTGCACTTTCTCCCCAAGAAAACAGACAGCTGGATCATTCCAGAGCAGCACAGTCATCAAACCTGGCCAATTTTCAGATATCTGAATTTCAACAACCAGAATTCTTAGTAGTGTCAGATTGGGATTAAAGGAAGAGAGCCCGTTTGGTCTAGTGGGTAAGGCACCGGGCTAGAAAACAGGAGATGGTGAGTTCTAGTCCTGCCTTAGCCACGAAAGACATCTGAGTGACTTTGGGCCAATCACCAGGAGACAGTGAGTTCTAGTCCCACCTTAGGCATAAAAAAACAGCGAAGTGATTTTGAGCCAGTCCCTCTCTTTCAGCCCAATGCAACCCACAGGATTGTTGTTCTTGGAAAAAATAGGAGGATGAAGGGACATTAGGTAGGCTTACCCACCTTGAGTTACCTGTAAGGCTGGATGACAAATAAAATAAACACAGTATGCAATTCAGTGTTAGGAAAACTCTATTCCGTGACCCGTGGACAGCGTAAAACTTGAAAAAAAATTAATATCTGGATAAGTTCAGTAACTTTAGAAGCCTGTGACAGTGGGACAACTTCCAGCTTTCTTTATTTGGGAGAAGAGGCCTCCCCTGCGTTGATATTTTGGTTGTGAGTTTGTTCGCTTGGTTATGTAATTGGATACCGTAACCGCTTAAGGACACAACTGCAATCCAGCCCCATGGAGAAAGGGGAAGGAGGAACTTTATTTCTAAATGGTACCAGCTCAGAGCGATCCAATTGTGTTCGATTGTCAATTCGTTCCAAACAGATGTAAAAGAGAGGTAGGGGAGGAAAAAAAAAACATTTTTCACCACACAGAACAGCCCCAGTAATTTGCTGTCAGGAGAGAACGAGAGACCCCACTGGCTGAGATAGCTTTCAAAGTGAATTTAGCAAATTTAGAGAGATGGGATGCGTGAAGAGCTGCCGGTTGGTTTGGTTTTTTTAGCAGATAAGTCTCCCTCTTACCCTTCTCTCCTCCTCCTCCTCCTCCTCCTCCTATTCTTCTTCTGTTCTTCTGCTTCTTATTCTCCTCCTTCTCCTCCTCTTCCTGTTCTTCTTCTGCTTCTTCTTATCCTATCTATCTATCTATCTATCTATCTATCTATCTATCTATCTATCTATCTATCATCTATCTATCTATCTACAAATCTTCTATCTATCTACAAATCTATCTACAAATCTATCTATCTATCTATCTATCTATCTATCTATCTATCTACAAATCTTCTATCTATCTATCTACAAATCTATCTATCTACAAATCTATCTATCTATCTATCTATCTATCTATCTCTATCTATCTATCTACAAATCTATTATCTATCTATCTACAAATCTATAAATCTATTATCTATATCTATCTACAAATCTATCTATCTATCTATCTATCTATCTATCTATCTATCTACAAATCTATTATCTATCTATCTATCTATCTATCATCTATCTATATCTACAAATCTATTATCTATATCTATCTACAAATCTATCTATCTATCTATCTATCTATCTACAAATCTATTATCTATCTATCTATCTATCTACAAATCTATTATCTATCTATCTATCTATCTATCTATCTATCTATCTATCTATCTATCTATCTATCATCTACCTACCTACCTACCTACCTACCTACCTACCTACCAGGGGTGGGTTTCTCGCCCCGTTCCAACCGGTTCGGTTGGAATGGGGCCGGCAGCATCCTCGTGCACGCGCGCGGTGCACGCATGCGTACTAGTGTCTGCGCGACGCTCCAGCTGCTCCTGGAGGATCGCGCAGGCACTGTATGCGTCCTGCGCATGCGCGGAAGCGCAGAACTCGTCAAAACCGGGTAAGGACCGCGGGCGGGCGGGCGTGCCCTTCGCCATTCCCGGAAGTTACTTACTTCCGGGTTCGCCGACCAACCGGTTCGCAGGGACCACCGCGAACCGGTTGAAACCCACCCCTGCTACCTACCTACCTAAGAATAGAACGCATATATTATATATGCATGTTCCAGCATAACTCTGGAATGCCTCGAGCAATTTTAACCAAACCATACACAGATGACGTATTCTCTGGAGACAAATACTGGGGGGGGGGGGGGTAAGACACCCCTAACACCCTCCCCGGGTGTGTGTGTTCTGATAAGATGCAACCTGTTGTGCCTTCAAATGGCTTCTACTGTACTGCCGTAAAATGGCTTCTACAGTGGAGTTGCCATGGTAACAGCTTCACAGTACTCCACAAGGGGGCTCCCTCTGGTAAGGGGGAAAATCCAACATTAGAAATTACGTTTGATCCGGACATTTCCCCCCTATAAATAAATACCTGACAATGCCAGGTTATCGGCTAGTATCCAATAAATTCATTATAACGGCCTCGAATCTTCTAACCGCTTCTTCAGTTTTTACTTTTACATGCTTTCAAACTACTAGGTTGGCAGAAGCTGGGACAAGTCACGGGAGCTCACTCCGTTATGCAGCGCTAGGGATTCAAACCGCCAAACTGCCGACCAGCTCAGCATCTTAGCCACTGAGCCACCGCGCTCCTTAGTATCCTTATACAAGTACTTAAAAATATTACTGTATATAGTTGCAGGTAACCCTACCTGCCGATAAGCCAAAACCAGTTTTGGGGATGTATTTTAGTACCTAAAGTTCTAGCTTTATTGCGGAGTATATGCATCATATTCTTACTTTTTTTCTTTCTTTCTTGGTTTCCTCCCCCACCCCCTTGGTTTATTTTAACCACTGTAATATAAGCAACTTGTTTTATTGTTCTGAACAAGGGTGTGTAGCTTTTTCAGAATAACAAGAGTTGGAAGGGACTTTGGAGGTCTTCTAGTCCAACCAGGAGACCTACCATTCTGGACAAGGGGCTGTCCAATCTCTTCTTAAAAACCTCCAGTGTTGGGGCACTCATAACTTGTGGAGGCCTGTTGTTCCACTGGTTAATTGTTCTCACTGTTAGGAAATTCCTCCTAGGTTGCTCCCCTCCTTGATGAGCTTCTATCTGTTGTTTCTTGTCCTGCCTTCAGGTGCTTTGGAGAATGGATTGGCCCCGTTGTTCGGGGCATCCCCTCAAATATTGGAAGACTGCCATGACAAATTTGGTCCTTTTTTTGCAATGGACTAGACCTACCCAATTCCTGCAACCGTCCCTCTTAAATGTTTCATCCTGTGTTTTTCCTGAGCTGTCATCACAAACCAGACAGGGGAAAGCGAAGCCATCTTCGCCTGACGACGGCAAGCTTTTAAGCCACGAATCACGTAGGCTTCAACCTTCGCCGAGGTCCTTTTAATCATAATAATGAAAGGGAAGAGTTGCGATTAATTTGAACGGGAGTGGCAGGCTCTTCTCCAAATGAAGGTGTTAGGCTATCAATTGGAAAAAGCCCAGATTGACAAGGAGCTGGACGTCTCTCGTCTTCCCAACAGCACTTTGGGTTCTGTCTTTCTCTCCCCCCCACCACTTAATTAAGCGAAAGAGTGGGAGAGAGAGAGAGAGAGGGATGAGAAAATAAACAAGACTTGGGAATTGCTGAATGCATTTTTTAAAAAAGAGAGATATACAGGTGGTCCTCACCACCATTCATTTAGCGACGGTTTCAATGTTACAAAGGGGCTGAGAACAAGTGACTTAGAAACAGTCCTTTCCGTTATGGTTATCTGGGCGTCCCCACCTTCAAAACAAGAGGTCGGTTTTGCTGCTCGCATTTGCGTTCATTGGATTCAGCAAGACGCTAGTCCTCGTGGCTGATGACGATGTCTGCGCATGCGGGAGAGAACAGAGATGCAAAATATAATTCGGTGCTGAAGCGGCCTTCGCAGACAAGCTTTAGAAGAAGGAAAATGTGGAGAGCTGAAGGGAATTTTTATTTTTGAGGAGTGGGAAGCATGCTTTTGATATTTTAGGGGGGGTGTTTTGTATTTGAGGACTGTTCTGTGGCTGCTAGTCTCCCTCTGGGAAGGGCCAGCCAATTTTGTTGCATCCAAATTTCCTAATCTCGGAGGGTGCTGCTCTCCATGGTGCTGAAAAACACCTCACTTCTTGACCTTAGAGCAGGGGTGAGCAACCCACGGCTCTGGAGCTGCATGTGGCTCTTTCATCCCTCTGCTGTGGCTCCCTGTCGCCGGTCAGTGCTGCAATTTTGAATGGAGCTTCCGGTTTGGTGATGGGGGGGGGGAGCACAGCGCACCAGGAGGAGACCCTATGGCAAGGAGCGGGTTTTCTGGTCAGCTCCACAATGGATAAGGCTTTCGGTTAGGGCAGGTAGAGGAAAAAGGATGCCGTGCTAGGAGGAGACTCTATGGTGGGGGAACCAGATTTCCAGTCAGCAAAAAGGATGCCGCACTAGGAGGAGACTCCATGGTGGGGGAACCGGACTTCCAGTCAGCAAAAAGGATGTCGCACTAGGAGGAGACTCTATGGTGGGGGAACCAGACTTCCAGTTGTCTCCAGAATTGAGTGGGGGGCTTCCGGTTAGGACCTTTGTGGCTCTATGAGTGTTTAAGGTTGCCGACCCCTGCCTTACACCACAAAAGCAGTAGAGTGAATTAAGGTCTTCTTCTGGATCCATCTGAAAGGAACAGCATCCCCTTAATATCTAGACAATCCCTTAATTCTTACCACCTCTTTAAAAAAAAACCCACATAACGTAACGAAAAGTCCCCGCCAAACAACGAATACGCTATGGCCACTGTGTCAAACTCTAGCAGGTTATGCAGATGTTTGAGGAACCAGGAGAGAGTGAGTCCAGAGCCAGCTGGGTGGCTTTGGGCCAATCACCAGGAGATGGTTCTAGTTCTTCCTTAGGCCCTAAAGCTGGTTGGATGTCTTTGGGCCAATCCCCAGGCGATGGAGACTTCTAGTCTTGCTTTAGGCATAAAGGCTGGCTGTATGACTTTGGGGGAATCACTAGGAGATGGTGAGTTCTAGAGCCGAGGTGGCGCAGTGGTTAGGGTGCAGTATTGCAGGCCACTTCAGCTGACTATCTGCAGTTTGGCGGTTCTAATCTCACCGGCTCAAGGTTGACTCAGCCTTCCATCCTTCCGAGGTGGGTGAAATGAGGTCCCAGACTGTGGGAGTGATATGCTGACTCTGTAAACTGCTTAGAGAGGGCTGAAAGCCCTATGAAGCGGTATATAAGTCTAACTGCTATTGCTATTGCTATAGTCTTGCCTTAGACGTGAAGGCTGGCTGCATGGCTTTGGGTGAATCAGCAGGAGACCGTGAGTTCTAGTCCCACCTTAGTCACAAAAGCCACCTGGTCTCTCTCTCTCTCTCTCAATCTACCTCCCTGGGTGGTTGTCGCGGGGAAAATTGGAGGAAAAAAATGCGGATTGGGTCGATTCCCTGAGAGAATCGTTCATTTGTGAACAATCCTACTACTTAAACGGATGGAAGAAAGAAAAATTAAAGCCACGTTTATTTGCCACGTTCGCGTCGCCCAATCAGAGCTGTGTCCCCCTCTCCTCTCCACCCCCCCACGAGAAAACGGTGTCCTCAAAACCGTTTTGCCTGGCCCAGATCCACCCCATCTCAGCTGCATCCTCTCCCCGTTTATAAATCACGCGTTCACATCCGCCTGCATTTCAGCATTTAACGCGCCTTATGCTGTGATCCTTAAAAGCTGGAATTAATGACATCCGTCCGGCTGCTCATTAATAATTGCTTCGTTACCATGTAGACAATGGCGTCCTCCCGACAATCACCCAGGGTTTCTAATCATCGGAGACTCAACGGGGCTTTCCCAGAAACCCCTCGCTGTGGGAAAAGGATGACGGGTGTCCCCCCACCTCAAAGGACATGGGTGAGAAGCTTCCTGCACGCCGTGTGACACGCGTGTGGGCTGACCGTCCAAGGGAGGAGAGCGCGAGGACTTTTAAGGGGAGGGGAGGGTGGGAAGACGTGCAGCTCTGCAGCACGAGCCCACATCAAATGCCTATGATTAAGTTAGCAACAGGCACGTCACTAGAAGGCAAAAATAACGGAACTGCGTCTTGCTTACTGTGGTGGTGCCACGCAGGGGAATTAGCTGGAGGAAGCAATTATATTTAGAAGAGTTGGGCGTAGGAGGAAACCAGGGGGCCAAAGAAGACGGCGATTGGAGAACATCAAAGCTGACACCAGACGGGGGACAGAACAACTCAGGAGGCAGGGCAAGAAGTATCTCCAGGGGTATTTCATGAGAAGAGTCCTCCGCTCCTCTGCTCACAACAGAATCCCTTACGCCACCAGGCTCAAAATTCTGGGCTTGGACAACCTAAAACTATGCCGTCTTCAATCTGACCTAAGCATAGTACACAAAATTGTCTGCTACAACGTCCTACCTGTCAACGACTTCTTCAGCTTCAACAGCAATGATACTCAGGCAAACAATAGATACAAACTCAAGGTAAACCGCTCCAAACTCGATTGCAGAAAATACGACTTCAGCCACAGAGTGGTCAACGCCTGGAATGCTCTACCTGACTCCATTGTTACATCCTCAAACCCCCACAGCTTCGACCTCAAACTGTCCACCATGGACCTCACTCCATTCCTAAAGAGGTCCGTAAAGGGGGCGTGCATAAGCGCACCAGCGTGCCTTCCGTCCCTGTCCCACTCTCCCCATTTATTTAGAATAGAATAGAATAGCAGAGTTGGAAGGGACCTTGGAGGTCTTCTAGTCCAACCCTCTGCCTAGGCAGGAAACCCTACACCACTTCAGACAAATGGCTATCCCAACATCTTCTTAAAAACTTCCAGTGTTGGAGCATTCGCAACTTCTGGAGGCAGGTTGTCCCACTGGTTGATTGTTCTTACTGTCAGAAAATTTATCCTCAGTTCTAGGTTGCTTCTCTCCTTGATTAATTTCCACCCATTGCTTCTTGTCCTGCCTGTAGGCACTTTGGAAAATAGTTTGACTCCCTCTTCTTTGTGGCAGCCCCTGAGATATTGGAAGACTGCTATCCTGTCTCCCCTAGTCCTAGTCTTTTCATTAAACTAGACCTATCCAGTTCCTGCAACTGTTCTTCATATGTTTTAGCCTCCAGTCCCCTAATCCTCTTTGTTGCTCTTCTCTGCACTCTTCCTAGAGTCTCCACGTCTTTTCTACATCGTGGCGACCAAAACTGGATGCCGTATTCTAAGTGTGGCCTTATCCCATATTCTATTCCATTCCATTCATTCCATATTCTATTCTATTCTATTCCATTCCACTCCACTCCACTCCAAGACCCTTCCTCTTCTTCTCCCCCCTCCCCAGCTCTGAACCTTCCAGAGACCCGGCCGAATCCATACAGAGAACGTAACGTCCGCTTAACAGAAAGAATCAAACCTTGCCATAAACCTTGAGAAAGAGTATAAGGAATTTATTAGTAGTAAAAAGGGGGGAGGGGTACATTTGTACTACAAGTTGGCTTGGTGCTGGAGGGGTTTTATCTCCCCCCCCTCCCATTTCCCCCTCCTCCTAAAAGAAATTGGATCGCTTCACCACCAGCGATCACCCTGGGGGAGAGGGTGGGGTGGGCTGTTTGTGTCGGAGAAGGCGAGGAGCCCCTGCCCCCCCCCCCCGTCCCCTTCAGGGTTGAGCCCTCTGTCTGGGCTCTTTGTCGAAGGTGCCTAGCCAACCTGCGGCAGCTTCCTCACCGGACTCTGGAGAGGAAAGAATTCTAGAAAAGAAAAAGGGGGGAAGAAAAAAAAAAAACTCAAAAAGAAAAAAAAAAAGAGAAAAGAAATTCAATGGCGACGTCCCGCCTAGACGGGGCCCCTTCCTGGAGGCCTCGGAAAGCAGCCCGTTCTCCTTCCGGGTTGATATGGCTCTTGGTTTCCATCCGAGGACGACCCGCCTGGCCAGCAGCCTTGGCCTTCTCATGCTTGACCTCTAAAAAGAACATTCGCCGCGGCGGTTCGCGATGGGCAGCCACCGCAACGCCGGAAACCTTGTCTCCCAGGTCCCAGGCGAGTGAGGGCATCCCCTGCTCAGCCCTGGGAGCGGACAGGGTCCCTGCAGTCGGCTCCAGGCCATCCCAGCCTTCATTGCTGCCCCGTCGTTTTCTTCTCCTTCTGGAAGCTGAAACTGGTCCGGCGGCTCAGTTTCCTTTGCTTCTGGGCCAGGTAATCCGCTCGGGCTGTGCTGGCCCGGGATTCCAGGATGTAGTTCATCTGGAAGAAGTTGAGTGGGAGTGGGAGAGAGAGAGAGAGAGAGAGAGAGAGAGAGAGAGAGAAAGACAAGAAAGGAAAGAAGGAAAGAGAGAAAGAGAGAGAAAGGAAGAAAAGAGGAATCAGAGAGAAAAAGAGAGAGAGAGAAAAAGGAAAGAAAGAGAGAAAGAGAAAGGAAGAAAAGAAGAGAGAAAGAGACAGAGGAAGAAAGAGAAAAAAGAAAGAGAAAGGAAAGAAAGAGAAAGACAAGGAAAGAAAAAAGGAAAGAGAAAAAGGGAAAGAAAGAAAAAGGAAAGAAAACGAGAAAGAGAAAGGAAGAAAAGAAAGAAGAGAGAGAAGGAGACAAAGAAAAAGAAAGAGAAAAAAAGGAGAAAGGAAAGAGAAAGAAAGAAAAGAAGGAAGAGAGAACGAGAAAGACAGAAAGAGAAAGATAAAAAGGAAAGAGAAAAGAAAAGAGAAAGAGACAGAGAAAGACAAAAGAGGGAAAGAAAAGAAAGACAGAAAAAGGGAGAGAAAGAAAGAGCAAGAGACAGAAAAAAGAGAGGGAAAGACGAGGGAGGGAGGAAGGAGATAAAGAGAAAGAAAGAGGAAGAAAGAAAGGGAAAGAGGGAGAGGAGAGAGAGAGGAGAGAAAAAGGAAAGAGAACAAGAAGGAAGAAAGAAAGGCAAGAAAGAAAGAAAGAAAAGGAGGGCAAAGAAAAGGCAGAGAGAATAAGGAAACAAGGAGTTAAGGACTGAAAAATGGCACATAAAATCTGTCACTCAATAAAATAAAATAAAATAAAATAGCCATAAAGATAGTAGTAGCACATTCCATTCAATTTTTCGACCGGGGGGAGGCTGGGAAAACGAGGCTGGCAACCCCCGGAAGGACCCCTATTTTCTACCCTATTGGTTAAGCCACCTGACAATGACTGGGTCAAAGGGGGTTGAAAGCGGGGCACCCCACGCCCACCTCCCGCCTCCCCTCGGCCTCACCTTCAGCACGATCTCGTTGACGGTGGCAGCATCGGACTCAAAGTAGAGATGCTTGTAATCGTGGTTGCTGAGATAGGTGAGCTTAAATATTGCATGACCTGCCGGGGATTAGGAAGGGGAAGAGGAGGAGGAGAAAAAGAAGGAGAAGAGGGAGAGGAGGAGGTGGAGAAGAGGAGAAGAAGAAGAAGAAAAGAAGAGGAAGAAGTAGGAGGACAAGGACAAGGAGAAAAAGAAGAAGAGGAGAAGAGGAGGAGGAAGGAGGAGGGGAAGAAAAAAAAGAAGTAGACGAGGAGAAGGAGATGAGGAAGAAGAAAGAGGAGGAGGAGAAAAAGAGGAGGAGAAAAAAGTAGAGAAGAGGAGGAAGGAGGAGGAGAAAAAGAAGGAGAGGAGAAGGAGATGAGGAGGAAGAAGAAAGAGGAGAAGGAGGAGAAAAAGAAGAAATAGAGGAGGAGAAGAGGAGGAGATGAGGAGGAAGAAGAAAGAGGAGAACGAGGAGAAAAAGAAGAGGAGGAAGAGAAAAAGAAGAAGTAGAGGAGAAGAGGAAGGAGGAGGAGAAAAATGAGAGGAGAAGGAGAAGAGGAGGAGGAGACGAGGAAGAAAAAGGAGGAGGAGGAGGAGGTGAAAAGAAGAGAGGGAGGAGGAGAAAAAGAAGAAGTAGAAGAGAAGGAGAAGAGGATGAAGAGGGAGGAGGAGGAAGCCGAGGAGAAAAAGAAGAGGAGGAGGAGGAGGAGGAGGAAGACAAGGAAGAAAAACAATGAGGTTAGCAAAAAGTTGTATACCGTAAGTCTTTTGTGTCTACAAAGAGGCATTTTAACCACTTTTCCTGCCAAGTCTTTCCTTGCACAGCACCTCATTGGGGAAAAAATTGACATGGCAGCTTTCCAAGCGAGATGAGGTCTGTGGTTGTAAATACTCCTTTGAAAGACTCTTTGCCAGGCCTTTGCCTGAATGTGAATGGGAGGAATTCCCATTTGTCTAATAAAAGGGGTTTTCTCTGGACCTGGACTCTGCTTTTAGGGGAAGCCTCGGTCGGAAGAGGTTTGTGTCAGAGACCAGGCCCTGACCCACGCTTCCCTTCCAGCCAGGCCGTTAAGAGGGCGCCACTGTCTGGCTTTTGACAGCTGACCCTCTTCCGAGCCTTCGGAAAACCTGGTGATTTATCTCTTTCCCACTCGGAGCCGCAGCTGACAGAAGCAGAAGGAGGAACTTTATTTCAAATCTTTGTTTTTAGCTTTTTGTAAGAGTCAGCCCTTTTTCGGAGGCCGTTACCGAATCAGGGATGTCAATAACGCTTATGGCGCAGAGAGTTAACGGGGGGGGGGGGGCTGTGGGTTCAATCCATCATGCGCGACACATCGCGCTAGCCATGTGCGTTCACACCTGTCGGGAGGGAGCGGTGGGTGGTCTCCGGCGCACCGAGAAGAGCGGGCTTTGCCGTGGTTGGTTTACGCAAGATTATTTACACGTTTAAGCCAAATCGGAAAATAAAAGCTTACAAAGCCAATGAGATTTGCCATGCATGCAGCCGCCGTTGTGTTTGAGACGGGGAAGCACGGGTGGCCGTCCTTAAACGAAGCGAGCCAATAAATGGGCTTGGTTTGGGATTCTAGCAATTTCAGGAGCCTTGTTTTGAACTGAAAGACATTGGGTAGGACTAGTTGAATGAAAAGAAGGACCAGGGGAGACAGGATAGCAGGATAGAGGGAGTCAAACTATTCTCCAAGGAACCTGAGGACATGAAGCAATGGGTGGAAACTAATCCAGGAGAGAAGCAACTTAGAACTGAGGAGGAATTCCCTGACAGTAAGAACAATTAATCGGTGGAACAACTTGCCTCCAGAAGTTGTGAATGCTCCAACACTGGAAGTTTTGAAGAAGATGTTGGATAACCATTTGTCTGAAGTGGTGTAGGGATTCCTGCCTAGGCAGGGGGTCAGACCTCCAAGGTCCCTTCCAACTCTATTATTCTATTCTATTCTATTCTATTCTATTCTATTCTACTATTCTAATTTTTCCATTCCACTTTCTTCTCTTGTCTTGTCTTCTCTTCCATTCCATTCCTCCATTCCACTTTATTCTATTCTATTCTATTCTATTCTATTCTATTCTGTTCTGAATTCTTAATGAGAGCTTTTCCAAGGTATCTATTTTTTTGTGACATTAGAGGTCTCGAATACAAGACAGGGGCCGAGACCTGCCCCACCAAAAAAACCCCGCTACTGATCTTGTCCGTTCACAAGCCACATCGCTCCATAAGCACCCCGCTTCCCCTCGTGTTTTGGAAGAGATAATAAATAAACCAAATCGCACTCAGCCTCCTTCCCACCGTTGTCGCTGGCTCGCTCGCCATCCTCGCCATCCTTCTCCAGCGTCTGCACCTCATCAATCACCCCATTGTCTTGCCTGAGAGGCGAGCCTTGTAAATGTCAGACCCACTCAAGTCCGAGAAGAATCCGAACATGGCAAGGAGGTTTTAATTGGGCAGCGTAATTAAATGGGCGGAGGGGGAGGGGGGGCGAGCGAAGAAGGGACGGAGAGAAGAGGACCCTTGTCGAAAGCCGCTTTTGACAGGAAAGAGACGTCTTGGATGACATCAGGGCTTTCAAACGGATGGAATAATATCAGAATGGCAGAGTTGGAAGGGGACTTAGAGGTCTTCTAGCCCAACCCCCTGCTTAGGCAGGAAACCCTACACCACTTCAGATAATTGGTTATCCAACATCTTCTTAAAAAATATCCAGTGTTGGAGCATTCACAACTTCTGGAGGCAAGCTGTTCCATTGGCTAATTGTTCTCACTGTCAGGAAATTTCTCCTTAGTTCTCAGTTGCTTCTCTCCTTGATTAGTTTCCACCCATTGCTTCTTGTCCTGCCTCCAGGTGCTTTGGAGAACAGCTTGACCCCCTCTTCTTTGGGGCAGCCCCTGAGATATCGGAAGACTGCTATCATGTCTCCCCTAGTCCTTCTTTTCATCAGACTAAACATACCCAGTTCTTCGTATGTTTTGGCCTCCGATCCCCGAGTGCAAAGCAAGGATCAATCCCTTGGCCATTTCTTATGCAACTAATGATTGATTTTGCTATTTTACCTATTACTAATCTACTTCGGAAGGGACACGGTGGCTCAGTGGCTAAGACGCTGAGCTTGTCAATCAGAAAGGGTTGGCAGTTTGGCGGTTCGAATCCCAACCGTCGCGTAACGAAGTGAGCTCCCGTGACTTGTCCCAGCTTCTGCCAACCTAGCAGTTCGAAAGCAGGTAAAAAATGCAAGTAGAAAAATAGGAACCACCTTTTGTGGGAAGGGAACAGCGTTCTGTGCGCCTTCGGCATTGAGTCAAGCCAGCCACATGACCCCGGAGGCATCTTCGGATACTGTTGGCTCTCCGCCTTTGAAACAGAGATGAACACTGCCCCCTGGAGTAGGGAACGACTAGTACATATTTGCGAGGGGAACTTACTTCTTACTACTACTAATCTACTTCGGAGAGGTTATCAATCAAGACATCAAATGGGGAATTATCAGAAGGAGGGCGATTTGTATAACCAGTTGGGCCAAGTCAATCCTATAAATGCTCCCATTTTACAGATGGGGAAAAAGAGAGTTTAGAAACCAGCAGAAGTCAAATGGGACGGGCGAACAGACAGGGTTATTTCTTATTTTTATTTCTCCCACATTGGGATTGTTTAGTTTCGAGGGCCTGCTCACTTCCCGTTTTATGGAAGGTTACGGACAAGCCTCGTAATCTCTCCCTCTCTCTCTCCCCCCCCCCCACTTTCTCAACTCCTCCAGACTGTTAACCTGATTTGCCAAAGGTTAAGGCCATCTGTTTATAGATTTTGTAAGACGGGCCCCAGCTAACTGGAAAGCGGGTTTTTTTCTTTCTTTCCAGGAGAAATGGCAGGATATAAATCACTGTAATAAAGTAAATAAGGAAAAAACACATTTCCTTCTCAAACCCAGGCCGTACCTATTGGGGAGGGGGGAGTACCCTCACTGGTAATCGCTGGGATAAGAGAAAGAGGAATGCAGTGACTGGCATCAAGGTCTCATAAGCCCAGTTTGTGATCTTAAATGAAGGACGTGCTTTCTAAGGATATAAGCTGCCTCGGGGGCCCCTTTGCAACATGGTGGGGTTCTTCTCCCCCTTTCAACAAGAGCTTGCAGTGAGGGTGGTAGATACTGGCAGGAGAGCATTTTATCCCGAGGAGTGGGAGTGGAAACAATCAGCTGGAGTTTAATCTCTTTAAAAAGAGAGAAATCCCCGTTCCCTACTAACACTGATGATGTTCCCTAGTTGGGTAATGAAATGTTCAGAGAGCACCAAGGACCCCACAATCCTCTCCTTCCCTTCTTCTCCTCCTCTTCATACTTTTTCTAATCTTCTACTACTTGTAACAGTTTATATTTTACAAAAGTTCTTCTTTTTTACTATTTGCAACGTTTTATATTCTTCTTCTTCTTCTTCTTCTTCTTCTCTCTTCTTCCTTCGTCTTCTTCCTTCTTCATCTTCTTTCTCCTCCTTGTTTTTTCTTGTTCTTCTTTCTCCTCCTTGTTTTTTCTTGTTCTTCTTCTTCTCCTCCTTCTCTTCTTCTTCCTTCTTCGTCTTCTTCTTCCTACTCCTCTCTTCTTCTTCCTTCTTCATCTTCTTCTTTCTTCTCCTCGTTTTCTTCTTCTTCTTCTTTTTCTCCTCCTCCTCCTCTCTTCTCCCTTCTTCATCTTTTTCTTCTTCCTCCTCCTCCTCTCTTCTTCTTCCTTCCACTTCCTCTTCCTCTCCTCCTCCTTCCTCCTCCTCCTCCTCCTTCTTCCTCTTCCTCCTCCTCAAACCCCACTCCCTTCTAACACTTACAATTTTATCTACTTTGGTAATGAAAGAAAATAGTCCAGCTCAGAAGGGCACCAAGGAGCCCGCAATTCAACCCTGAACTACAAATATTCTCTTCTCTTAGAGGAACACAACAGATTGTGACTTTTTTCTTTATCATTATCATTTTTAATGGGTTTGTTGTGAGTCACCCAGAATTCTTATTAAGTGCCGGGCGGCACACAAATTCGGCACATCGTCACGATGGTACCGCGTTCCTAAGCCCCTCTGCTCCGATCTCTTAACTCGGTCGGTCCGATCACAATCCCCGCTCGGTGGGGACGACAACCCAGGAGTAAAGCATGCGGACTTGAGTGTGTCATCAGCCCAAAAGCAAACAAATCCCCATCGGAGGGGGCTTTTGTGAGGTTATATCGCAAACCCCAGCCTGAACCGAGCTGGAGAAATTCTTGGTGTATGTGTGTGTGTGTGTGTGTGTGTGTAGCTTTTTTCCTTCTTTCTTTTTTTCCAGGGCGAATTCAATGGGAAAGAAGAGTGATCCATGAAGTCGCATCTATCAAACTGTCGGTTTTGTTGGCAGCTCTGGAAGCGAAGGGAGGTTCAAAGGTTGCAGGGCAGAGGGAAAGTGAGTAACTCTGTGTGTGTGTTTGTGTCTGTGTGAGTGTGTGTAGGGGGAATATGGGGGGGGGAAGCAAGCAGCCCTCTGCTTCGGCACTAATATGCCTCCTTCTTCGGGGGAAAGAGTGGCTCCTTCATCCTCTGGCTTTAGGCAGCTTTCATTAATCTTCTGGCTCTCCTCCTTAACTAGCCATGCAGAACCGCTCGATAGCAAGGCTCATAATGGGAAAGCCCTCTGCCTATTACCAGGTTAACATTCTGTTAAGCCCCGGCACAACAATGGAATGGGAATCGGGGAGGAAGCCTCGGCACCCAGGAGCCACCAGGCGGGCAATTAAAAGGACTGAGGGAAGGGGGTTGGCGTGGGAGGAGGAGGAGGAGGAGGAAGGGAAAAAAGATGGAGGAGGAAGAAGATGCGGAGGAGGAGGAGGAAAAGGAGAGAAAACGGAGGAAGGAAACAGGGGGAGGAGGAAGAGTAAGGAGGAAGACAGAGAAGGAGGAAGAGGAAGAAAAGGAGAAGGAAAAAGAAGAAGAGGAAGAAGAACAAAATGGAGGAAGGAAACAGGAGAAGAGAGGAGGAAGGGAAAAAAGGTGGAGGAAGAAGATAAAGAGTAGGAGGAAGAGGAAGAAAAGGAGAAGGAGGAGGAAAAAGGAAGAGGAAAATGGGGGAAGGAAACAGGAGGAGGAGGAAGAGGAAGGGAAAAAGATGGAGGAAGAAGATGAAGAGAATGAGGAAGAGGAAGAAAAGGAGGAGGAGGAAAAAGAAGAAGAGGAAGAAGAACAAAACGGAGGAAGGAAACAGGAGGAAGAAGGGAAAAAAGATGGAGGAGGAAGAAGACAGAGGAGGAAAAAGAAGGAGGAGGGAAGAGGAAAATGGAGGAAACAAACAGGAGGAGGAGGAAGAGGAGCAAGAAAGAAGGAGGAAAAGAAGGAAGGGAAAAAGGATGGATGAGGAGGCGGAGGAAGAAAAGAAGGAAAAAGGAGGAAAGAGGAAGAAAAGGAACGTGGAGGAAGAAAAAAGGAAGGGGGGGGAAAGAAGTAGAAGGAAGAAGATGAAGAGGTGGAGGAGGAGTAGAAGGAAAAAGCAAGAGGAAGAAGAGGAAAACAGGAAGATGAAAAGTGAGGAGGAGGAAGGGAGAGAGGGAGAAGACTCAACTACCCAGGAGGACTGCCGGTCAAACTTTCCCCCATAACTCTGCTCGTTTATAGGTTTAGCATTTTAACACTTAGGTAGGATGGGAGAAAGATAAAAAAGAAAAATTTCTCGGATGCTACATGCTACCTGGGGTCGGGCGGGGGGGTGGAGGGACCAGGGTTGTTGAGTGGCGTGTACCCATTCTGGAGAAATCACAGAAATGAAATCATGCCTGGCCTGAGAGCCTCCCAGATGTTGCAACCTCTGCACATCTGGCAGGCACACGCAGGGGGGGGGAGCCGATCTAGAGAGAGGCCTGATGTGATGTCATAACAGAACTCTCTCTTGTGTTTTGATGGGGTGTCACGTTTCGGAGGACAACGTTGGCTTCGATCAAAAACAGACCAGCTCCGGAACGCTAAAAGTTTGGGCGTTCATCAAAGAAAATTAGCCTCAAGCCCCCCACCCCCTCCCCATTACATGATTCGTTTGAAGTTTCAGCCAAGAAGATATGATGCTTAATGGGGTTGACCCAACCCTTTTTGGGCCAGTTCTAATGTGGACAGGAATATTTGGAACTGTTTTTATTTCCCCCTCCCCCACCAATAATGCTAACGAGATATTAAGAGAATCAGATTTCCTTTAAATTATGCTTTGCCCGGGGATATAATCACATTAAGCTTATTATGTGGCTTCCTTAAGACTTTGCCTTATGTGTTCTTAATTGAGACAAAGGGGCCTCTTTCTGGGGGCTATACAAATGGCAGCTGGTTTTATGAAGGCTTAAATCTTAACAACAAGAGGCTCCCCCCCCCCCCACACCATCACGAATCGGCAAAATCTTTGGAGAGGGGGGAGTCAAAGCAGAGGCTGATTTAAAAGACGCCCTTCGACGAGGAGGCGGGTGCAGAGATTTGAACAGGGATACTCTGGCTGTCCGTAAGCAGTTTTGCCAAAGTGATTCTGTCGGAGGAGAGAAGGCAGAGCTGGGAGGGTGGAGTTAAGCACGTTAGCAGCTGCTTAGAATCATTGCGTTTCCACAAATGGTTTAATTCCTCTTGAATTCCACTGAGTCTTATCTGGTGCAAAATTGTTCTGACCGAGGCTTCCCAAGAGCATGAAGCCAACTCCGACAAAAAAAACCTATTATTAATGTACTGTGAATTCTGCTCATTCCCATCCAGCAAAGTCTTTCAAGGGAGGATTTACAGTCACAGACCTTCTCTGGCTTGGAGAGCTGCCAGGACGATCTCTGCAAAACTTGGCAAGGAGTCTCGGAGAGTCACGAATCAATGAAGCTAATGGTCTCCTACAAACTCCACTTCCCCTTCACTTCTCTTTTATTTCCTGGGAGGGGCCCTTCATCATCCACCTGTGGCCTTACTCCCAAGTCGATCCCTGTTCTTTAGCTGTTCCCTTTGTCTGGCCACTCTGCACATGCGCACACTGGGTACAGGCTCCAGCTGTTCTTCTGCCTCACTGATGTCTGACTCCGAAGGCAGCTGATAACTGTCAGACGGCCCTGGGCCCCTCTCTGCCTCCGACATCAGAGCCCTCATCAGAGCCTTCCCCAGACTCCAGGACTGGCCCATCTTCCTCCCCAACCTCCTCACTGTCCGAATCTGCTGCCAGCTTTGCTGGAGCCTGGCGGGCCACAACAGGGTGGGGGTAGTAAGCATCTCTCTGCTTCCATGCTTATATGGTGCCGAGTTCCAACAGAGGAGGAGGAGGAGGAGGAGGCAGCCCTGGGTGAAAGAATGCAATGGTCTTGATTTGATAGATGGCTGGTTTATTACGTTCAGGAATGCCCTAATTTGGAAAAAAAGAAAAGATTTGCAAAACCCTTTTCTTGTCTAGCTCATGCAGCCGGCAGGCTAAGGAAACGAGTTGATTTTCATCCTGGTGACTTCATACCTTGAGAGAAGGCGCCTGGTTTTTAACAAAAGAGCACAAGGTGTGTCTGGGGGGGGGGGGGGTTGGAATGGCACAGCCATCCGTTTGTGACACTTTTTGGCTGCGTACAGCGGAAAAGACGAGAGGGAGGACGGTGGTGTTACAAGAGATAAAACCAGGGGGACGACAAAATATATTGCAGAACTCCCAAAGCCTTTATCTCTCCTCGGCCTCACTCCTTCTGCCATAATTCATTTTCGAAGGAAGACCCGGGAATAATTTTTGATGTAAACTCCGAGGCAAACATCGATCACTTGGCTGATAAGATCGCCAGGCAAGCCGAGGAAGAGAGAGAAAGAGAAAGAGAGAGAGTGCTTCCTTCATCAGCCTCAAAACCATGAACATCCCTTCCCTCCGTCCAAGTTCAAAAGCAACTCGTGGGAGGAAAAGATCCATGGGGGTTCAAGCTTGAGCCGGCCCCATCATGGGAGAATCAGCCAGATGGGAGGGAGAGGGAGGAGAAGTGGGAGAGGGAGAAGAGAGGAGGAGGAGAAGGGGGAGAAGGAGGAGGAAAGGTAGAAGGGAGAGAGGGAGAAGGAGGAGGAGGAAGAGAAAGGGGAGAGGGAGAAGTAGGGAGAAGGAGAAGGGGAGAGGGAGAAGAAGGGAGGAGGAGGAGGAGGAAAAGGAGGAGGAAAGGTAGAAGGGAGAGACGGAGAAGAAGGAGGAGGAGAGGGAGAAGGGGGAGAGGGAGGAGGAGGGGGAGAGGGAGAAGAAAGGAGGAGGAGAGGGAGAAGGGAGAGAGGGAGAAGGAGGAGGAGGAAGAGAAGGGGGAGAGGGAGAAGAAGGGAGAAGGGGAGAGGGAGAAGAAGGGAGGAGGAGGAGGAGGAAAAGGAGGAGGAAAGGTAGATGGGAGAGACGGAGAAGAAGGAGGAGGAGAGGGAGAAGGGGGAGAGGGAGGAGGAGGGGGAGAGGGAGAAGAAAGGAGGAGAAGGAGAGGGAGAAGGGGAGAGGGAGGACGAAGAGGAGGAAGAAAGGGAGAAGGGGAGAGGGAGAAGGAGGAGGAGGGGCAGAGGGGAGGAGAAGGAAGGAGGAGAGAAAAGGGAGAAGGGGAAGAGGGAGAAGAAGGAGGACGAAGAAGAGGAAGAAAGAGAGAAGGAGAGAGGGAGAAGAAGGAGGAGAGGGAGAAGGAGGAGGAGGGGCAGAGGGGAGGAGAAGGAAGGAGGAGAGAAAAGGGAGAAGGGGAAGAGGGAGAAGAAGGAGGACGAAGAAGAGGAAGAAAGAGAGAAGGAGAGAGGGAGAAGAAGGAGGAGAGGGAGAAGGGGGAGAGGGAGAAGAAGGGAGGAGGAGGAAGAAGAGAAGTTAGAAGGGGAAGAGGGAGAAGAAGGAGAAGTGGAGGAGGAAAGGGAGAAGGGAAAGAGGGAGAAGGAGATCACTCAATTATTGTGGGACAAAAGATGGTGAGCCTGTTGCGCGGGTGCCAGAGGTGGCACGCAGAGGCCTCTGTGGGCATGTTTGCCCTCACCAGCTTCTGGAGCACTAGAAAACTGCATGAAAACAGCCCAAAATGCCCCAAGACAGGCTGTTTTTGGCTGTTCTCTGGGCCATTTCCTGACCGTTTGGCAGGCCGTTTTGAGGCTGTGTTGGGCACTCAAGCGCTAACTTTTGGCGCTCCAACTCCTACACAGTTGTCTCCAAATCCCTGGAGATGCCTCTAACGTTTGAAGTGGAAGATGCGCTTCAAAAAGTATAGACAGGAATCTGCTGTTGGCATTTGCTCAAAGGGAGGTCAGCCGGAGAGGACATAATTATGGCGGCTGGGGATTGTCTCTTCCTGCTCTTCCTCCTCTTCTTTCTCCTTCTGCTTTCTCCTTCTCTTCTTCTTCTTCTTCTTCTTCTTCATCCTTTTCTTATCTTCCTCTCCTTCCTCCTCTTATTCTTTTCTCTCCTCCTCCTTCTTCCTCTTCTTCTCCTCCTCCCCTCTGCCCCTCCTCTTCTTTTCTCCTCTTTTTCCTCCTCCTCTTCTTCTTTTCTCTCCTCCTCCTCCTTCCTCCTCTTCTCCTCCTCCCCTCTGCCCCTCCTCTTCTTCTTTCTCCTCTCCTTCCTCCTCCTCTTATTCTTCTCTCCTCCTCCTCCTCCCCTCTGCCCCTCCTTCTTTCTCCTCTTCTTCCCCCTCCTCTTCTTCTACCTTTTCTCTCCTCCTCCTCCTTCTCCTCCTCCCCTCTTCTTCTTCTTTCTCCTTCCTCCTCTTCTTCTTTCTCCTCTTCTTCCTCCTCCCCCCCATCTCTTCCCCCCCCTCCCTCCCCATGTGAAGAGTACCCTTCAACTTTCCAGTCATGGCTGGGAATTATGGGGCCCGATTCACCCATCCGGAGCTCAGTTGGGGAAGCTGGTTTAGATA
The DNA here is from genome assembly GCF_009769535.1 of Thamnophis elegans. Taxonomy (NCBI): domain Eukaryota; kingdom Metazoa; phylum Chordata; class Lepidosauria; order Squamata; family Natricidae; genus Thamnophis; species Thamnophis elegans. The sequence goes on from NC_045556.1 coordinate 35,188,819, forward strand.
CTAGCGAGCTCTTATCAAGGCTGACTCTGACAAGGAAGGCTCAGGTGGCACAAGGGGGACTTGGAGGCTACGTCCAGCTGCCCCTTGGCTCCTTATGGAGGGGGTGGGGAGAAAGACAAGAGAGCGGGGCTTACTTGGGCTCTTCTCTTCGGCAAGGTCGCAGGTGCACAGGAGCTCCGAATCGATGGAGATCGGCTTCTGCTTAATCCAGAACTTGGTGCTGGCTTTCTGATTGGTCACCGGATCTATCTCCACCTTGTCACCGGAAATACCTGGAGACCCAGAGATGGTCAGTCAAGGGAGGGAGGGAAACTTCACAGCCAAGGAGCGGAAGAAGCCAATGGAATGGCCTCTCCCCGTTCTTTGGAGGGTGGCAACATATTATAACCACGAATAGTAGAGAGATGTGAATGACTATCAACATCATATGTGTATTTATGCTGGGAGGAGGAGGAGGAGAAAGAAAGAAGAGGAGGAGGAATAGGTGGCAAAGAGGACAAGGAAGAGGAAGAACAGAAGGCGAAGAGGGAGGTGGAAAAGGAGAAAGAAGAGGAAGAAGGATGGAGAAGAGAAGAAAGAGGAGGAGGAGTACGAGGCAGAAGAAGAGGAAGAAGAGGAAGAAGGAGGAGAAAAGGAAGAGAAGAAGAAAAGGAGGAATAGGTGGTGGAGGACAAGGAAGAGGAAGAACAGGAGGTGAAGAGGCAGGAGGAAAAGGAGAAAGAAGAGGAAGAAGAAGAGATGGAGAAGAGAAGGAGGAGGAGGAGCAAGAGGCAGAAGGGGGAAGACGAGGAAGAAGGAGGAGAAAAGAGGAGAAAGAAGAAAAGGCAGAGGAATAGGTGGCGAAGAGGACAAGGAAGAACAGAAGGTGAAGAGGCAGGAGGTAAAGGAGAAAGAAGAGGAAGAAGGATGGAGAAGAAAGAGGAGGAGCAAGAGGCAGAAGGGGGAAGACGAGGAAGAAGGAGGAGAAAAGAGGAGGAGAAAGAAGAAAAGGAGGAGGAATAGGTGGCAAAAAGGACAAGGAAGAGGAAGAACAGGAGGTGAAGAGGCAGGAGGAAGAGGAAAAAGAAGAGGAAGAAGAAGAGATGGAGAAGAGAAGGAGGAGCAAGGGCCAGAAGAAGGCGGACGATGAGGAAGGAGGAGAAGAAGACGAGGAGGAGGAGAAGGAGGAGGAAGAGGAGGCGCAAGAGGAAGAAGAAGAAGGGAAGAGGAAGGAGGAGAAAAAAAAAGAAAAACCATCGTTCTACTATTCCAACTTACCCAAAGAGCAACCCGAGAAGTAAATTTACTCCCCAAGAGGCTGGGTAATTTATTACAGATCCTATTATGGTTGGGACCCCCCCTCCCCTCCCCTTCTCTCCGACACCACCCTCCCCACCGCAGCAACAACCTTGCGGGCGTCTCATTGCTTAAGTTACAATTACAAGCTTTCTCTGTTGACATGAGTGACCAAACCTCTCTCTCTCTCTCTCCCCCTCCCTCTCTCTCTCTACACTTTTTCATCCTGGCAGCTGCGCAGGGGGAAAAGACTTAAAAGTAATTACATTTTTAGGTCATGAGTTACGGGTCAAGGTCAGCCCTGGAATAGGCAAAAGGAATCAAGAGTATTTAAAAAGCAGCACAAGGAGGGGTTGGAACAAGGCAATTCCTTTGTTTAGAGTCCAAATGTTGCCCTTTTTCTCTGCATTTATTTCTCTCTCTCTTTTTTTTTTGTCCTTCGCATTTCTTTATGACACAAAGTTTTTTTTAAAATTTCTTTTATAAGTTTTTAACTTCTTTTGTAAACAACGTCCTGGTTTCCCCCCTTTTTTTCATCTTCCGTTATGGTTCATTTTACATCCTATTTTCATTTCGCATTTCCGTCCTCTTTATTTTCTTTCCACGTTTTCCACCTTGACTTTAATTTCTTCCTAACATATAAACAATATGTTTTTTTTTTGCCTCTCCAAGTTAAATCAAGTTTAACGTATCGTTTCCATCTATTATTCTGTTTTACTCTCGATTTCATATATCCTCAAATTAATTTTATACAGTTAAACATTTCACTTAGTTAACTATCCACAATTAATAGTATAGTATAATAATCTATACTATACTAAATAGAAAGACCAATTTCGTTGCATTTATTTTGTACAATGACAATAAAGACTATACTATACTAATCGATTTCCCTCCCATCATATTAGCTATATACCATTGGCTATATTTACCGAATTTCATTCTATTCTACTGGTCAATCCTTTCCCTTCTTTCTTCCTTTCAATCATTTTCTCTTTAGAACTTCACTTCTCTTATATTCTCTTCTTTGCACCCATTCGCCTAGCTTTTTTTTTTCTTGTTCTTGTGATTTCTATATTTTTCCTTTCATGCAATAAATTACAGGAGAACAGATAAAATACAAACCCGAAATCTTTCTACTGGGAATAATCAAAGGGAAATATACAAAAAAAAATTAAGTACATATTAACACATCTGCTAACTACAGCTAGAATAGCATTTGCTCAATGCTGGAAACAAAATAATACTCCCTCGGACGAATTAGTGATAAAAAAAAACCTTTGGATTGTGCAGAGATGGACAAATTAACACTAAAATTAAAAGATAAAGAAGAGTCGGAATATTATGAAATTTGGAACAATTGGTACAAATGGCTGCAAAACAAGAATAAAATTAATTAAGCCGGAAAACAATATATATATAAATATATATAGAACTGTGTATAAAGGTGTGTAAATATAGAAGCGAAATATTATATACATGTACAGGTAGGATGGCATAACAATGTTGATGTAATGACTGTAAGGTGTTGTAGAAGGGAAAAAATAATAAAAAAAATCTGCTCTACACTCTATATTTTTCCTTTCCAATCTTTTTTCTCCTTTTTAATTCTCTTGTTTTAGTTACCTTTCCCCAATTTCTATTTCTTTAGAAGGAGGAGAAGAAATTTGGTCCTCTATGGGCAAAAAAAGAAGTTGGAAATGGCTAATGCATTCCTTTTTATTCCCCCCCTTCTGTGGCCCATTTTGCCAAATTGATGGCAACCACACACACACAAAATAAGATCGTGAAACCACCAGCTTTCGGTGAAAAAGAGGTTTCTTGCATCCGACTGCGTCTCAATTCTTCGCGGAATTTCTCCGCTTCTCTGTGTCTCTGTCCAAAGCTTTCGTGGCTGGAGAAAGCCGAGAGGGGGAAAAAAGCCTACTGTTTTTATTTAAAATTGGGAATGGGCACGGTGGGGATTTTAAAAGCTCGTCGGAAGGAAAGTGGATGCGTTCGTTGGTTAAAGGTGTGCATTTGATTGCTGGTTTTCCATTAGCCTTTTGGGCATCCAAAGAGAAAAAGTGATCAAAAACAGATCAAGGCCACATCTGTCTAATTGTCCACACCTGGCAAAGACGATCAGAAACAGCAGCAAATCTTATTTAAGTAAAAGGTAAAGGTTCCCCTCGCACATTTGTGCTAGTCGTTCCCGACTCTAGGGGCCGCTGCTCATCTCCATTTCAAAGCCGGAGAGCCAGCGCTGTCCAAAGACATCTCCGTGGTCATGTGGCCGGCATGACTCAACGCCTGAAGGCGCACGGAACGCTGTTCCCTCCCCAGCAAAGGTGGTTCCTATTTTTCTACTTGCATTTTTTACCTGCTTTCGAACTGCTAGGTTGGCAGAAGCTGGGACGAGTCACGGGATCTCCCTCCGTTACGCTGTGCTAGGGGTTCGAACCGCCGACCTTTCTGATCGACAAGCTCAGCGTCTTAACCCCTGAGCGACCGTGTTGCTATAAAGCCACTTGTAGAAGCTTGAAATAAAGCTGGACTTGCTTCCTGAAGTAAGTGAGCTGTATTCCGGAGGGACCACTCCACATTTTAGGAGACAATGCTGTAATTTTATTTTTGTTCTTCTCTAAATAGCCAATAGCTATGGCAGGTATGCCCATAATGGCGAGAAGGACTGGGAACCCAAGAGCGGAAGCTTCAATCTACATATTATCTCACCATCAAGAAGACGTTGGAGAATAATTCTCTAAAGAGCAGGAAACACCTGGAAGGAAACAACCAAGCTCAGAGGGCACCAAAGACCCCACAGTTCTCCTCCTCCTCTCTGCAACCCCACTTCTTTCTAACACTGATGATGTTACCTAGTTGGGTAATGAAATGTCTGAGATGTCTAAGGACCTCACAGTTCTCCTCTCTGCAAATCCCTCTCTCTTCTAACACTGATGATGTTACCTAGTTGGGAAATGAAATGTCTGAAGGAAATCAACGAAGCTCAGAGAGCACTAAGGAGCCCAAAGTTTTCTTCTTCTTCTATTCATTCCTTTTCTTTCTTTCTTTCTTTCTTTCTTTCTTTCTTTCTTTCTTTCTTTCTTTCTTTCTTTCTCTTCTTCTTCTTCTTCTTCCCCCTGCTCCTGCTCCTATTCTATTCTTATTCCTATCCTCCTCGTCCTCCTCCTCTTCTTCTTACCCCTGCTCCTCTTCCTCCTCCTATTCTATTCTTATTCCTACCCTCCTCCTCCTCCTCTTCCCCCTGCTCCCCTTCCTCCTCCCATTCTATTCTATTCTATCATCTCCTCCTCCTCCTCCCTGCAACCCCCTCTCCCTCCTAACACTGATGAGGTCACCTAGTTGGGTAGCTAAACGTCTGCAAGAAATCAACCAAGCTCAGAGACCACGAAGGACTCCTCCCCCCCCCCCCGCTTGCACTACAAGTGTTCCTCTTTTTGGTTGCATCTCTTGTTTCTTGCACTGTCAGAGTGCTGGTTTGACACTGGAAGGAAGGAGGGGAAGGGGAACCTACAGCCCTGTTGTGTTAACCTGAGCTCCTGCAGGTGCGAAATGTAGCGTAACTCTCATTTGGAAGCTGACCACTCCGGGAGAGTCTGCCATGGACTAGGCCACCAGAGAAGCACATTTCAATTAATCAAGACGCACAATTTGTCACCGGGGGGGGGGGGGCTAGCCCCCTCATCCCCCACCAAGGACCATCTTCCAATTACCCGTCACGTCAAGAGCCCCAAAGCATGCCAGGAGTGTGAAAATAACAGGGGAGCATTAGATCCTTCATTAGAAAAAGAGTCTCTTTTATTGCATGTTTTCACTTCGGGGGGTTTCATCACGAGCAGCTCAAAATCTGCATCTCTTCCTTGCAGAAAATATGAGCAGCAGCTGCTGTTCGGTCTTCAAAATTCTTGGTTTTTAAAAAAAATCCACAAACAGCCCAAAATAAGGCTGATTAAAAACAGCAGCAACAAGAACTGAAGACGCCTTGATCCCTTTATCACGCCTATCAACCAGATCCTTCTCTCCGGGTTATCCCTTTGATAGATTGCAATAGGTAAAAGGGAAAGGTTCCCCTTGCACATCGGTGCCAGTCGTTCCCGACTCTAGGGGGCAGTGCTCATCTAAGTTTCAAAGCCGAAGAGCCAGCGCTGTCCGAAGACATCTCCGTGGTTATGTGGCTGGCATGATTCAACGCCGAAGGCGCACAGAACGCTGTTCCCTTCCCACCAAAGGTGGTTCCTCTTTTTCTACTTGCATTTTTTACCTGCTTTCGAACTGCTAAGTTGGCAGAAGCTGGGACAAGTCATGGGAGGTCACTGCATTATGCAGCGTTCGGGATTTGAACCGCCAAACTGCCGACCTTTTTGATTGAAAAGCTCAGAGTCTTAGACACTGAGCCACCGCATCTATCTATCTATCTATCTATCTATCTATCTATCTATCTCTATCTATCTATCTATCTATCATCTATCTATCTATCTATCTATCTATCTATCTATCCATCCATCCATCCATCCATCCATCCATCTCTCTCCATCATTATCATCTATGTATATCTATCTATCTATCTATCTATCTATCTATCTATCTATCTATCTATCTATCTATCTATCTATCTATCTATCTATCATCTATCTATCTATCTATCTATCTATCTATCTATCTACCTACCTACCTACCTACCTACCTACCTACCTACCTACCTACCTACCAACCAACCAACCATCTATCCATCCATCCATCCATCCACCCACCCACCCACCCACCTATATTGCAATAAACAAATATAAACAACTTGTTTATACTTGTGGGGGTTTGTTCTTTTTTTTCTTTCAATCTCAAAAAACCAAATGTATGTGTGTGTTTGTGTGTGTCTGTGTGTGTGTGAGAGAGAGAGAGAGAGAGAACAAGAACAAAAAAAAATACACATTTCATTTTCAGGCTCCTTTCTCGAACGCGGCGGAGTCAACCCCGTTTAATGCGCCCGTGTTAATTTGATGGGGTTTGTCAGGTAGCTCCAGTGGAAAATTATATAAAACTGTTCCAGATGAACAGATGATAGTGACATGAATTAAAGTGATAGAACAATAGTAGAATATAAACCAGAAATGACACCCAAAGTGGCTGTTGATTTATTGCCATCCAGAGTGTGGTTCTGGGCTTCCATGTATATTAGCAGAAGAAACCTGGGCCCATTTAGCTGGGAGATGCTCAAACATACATCACCAACTGCTACTCCATGCCAAGGTCACTTCTCGTGGCATCAATCTTTTGCTGGTACGGAGGCTCCTTGGCTCACAAGCGTGAATGTGTTTGTGAATGCACATACAAAAGGAGGCCGAGGCCGGCTGGGTGGGTGGGGGGAACCGTCTTGGTGGGAGCCCGTTGGCCCCCTCTTCCCATCCCCCCTTGCCTTTTATCACTGAGAAAGCACTTGAAACTTTCTATTATTTTTATCGGCAAAAGGCGGAGGTGCGCTGCTCCCATCTATTCCCCTATCAGCCCATCGCGGGCGCGCCTGTTTTGGCCCGATGGTGCATCCTTTGTGAGATGGGTGTCCCCCCCCCCCCGAATGTTTGTTTCCCATTGTTGCACCTTGAAAAACACACATTTGGAACAATACTTTATGACGTTTGCAGGCCAGGTTTGAGCTGACAGGCTATTCTTAAGTTCTAGGATTGTTGGCCGCAAGCAATTGAATCCATATATGTAGGGCTCAAGGGATGCGGTGGCTCAGTGGCTAAGATGTTGAGGTTGTCGATCTGAAAGGTTGGCAGTTCGGCGGTTCGAATCCCTAGCGCCGCACAATGGAGTGACTCATCCCAGCTTCTGCCAACCTAGGAGTTTGAAAGCAGGCAAAAAATGCAAGTAGAAAAATAGGGACCACCTTTGGTGGGAAGGGAACAGCGTTCCGTGCGCCTTCGGCATTGAGTCATGTCGGCCACATTACCATGGAGACGTCTTCGGACAGCGCTGGCTCTTCGGCTTTGAAACGGAGATGAGCACTGCCCCCTAGAGTCATGCCAGCCCCTCCTCGCCTGACCACCTGGGCTCCTTAGGGCCCCAACAGGAAACAGTTGCTGGAGCTAAGCAGCCACCATGAGAAAGGATTGGCAAAACAGCTCAGCTCAAATTGGATCTGACCGAGAAGGAGGCTCAGCTGAAGCACTTCACTGAGGACTAGGAGCATAGGCCTTCCAAGCAGAGGGAAGACCTGCGGGAGTGCAAGGCCAGGTGCCGGCGCCTGGAGGCTCAGCGGGTTGAGATGGTCAGCCAGTTCCAGGCCATGATGCAGTCCCACTGGAACGAGGCCCTCCGGCTCTTCCCCACCAGCTGCTCTTCCCTCCAACCTTCACCCAAAGCCCCCCACCAGGAGGCTGAAGCAGACCCCATGTCAGAATTTCTGCCCTCCTCCGACCCACACAAAAAGGCCCCGAAGGGGGAGATTCTCTGCAGCAACACAAGCGTTCATTGCACCTATCCGTCCCCAGAGACCATAGTTTGAGGACCCCGGATTTAGCATGATATAAAAAATGCCAATAATTTTTCTGCAGACCACCAAGATTTTCTCACAGACTGCCAGTTGGTGACTGCTGCTGTAAAGCATTGTGCGGCGGTATATAAGTCTCTAAGTGCTACCCTTTGAAAAAAAAAACTTCATATGAGGATGATGAAATTAACATAAATTCAATTTTACAGAGAGACGGATCGGAGCGAGAAGGATAAAATGTGGAACGTCTCTTCCACAAATCCAGCAGGTTTATTTCCTCAATTCGGTACAAGTGAAAGCTATTTGTTTCTCGACAGAAAGACTCGCTGGGTTAAGCATTTGTCTTTGGTGATCTGTCACGACCTTTCCGAGCTCTTATTTCTTGACAGATTCCAGATACAAGTGAGTCAAACTTCCCTGGAAGGAAACTATCACCCCAAGATGGTTTGCTCAAGAGCAGAAAACACGCCGAAAGCTGCCCTCCATCAACTCCAGTATATAAATCCTTCCTTAACAAGACAATGCATGAAGGAGGGGTGAGGGGTGGGGAGAAGGGAAGGGAGGAGGAAGGGAAAAAGGAAAGGGAAGGAAGAAAGAAGAAAGGAAAGGGATGGAAAGAGAGGGAAAGGAAAGAGAAGGAAAGGAGGGAGGGAAGGAAGAAGAAAGATAGGGAAGAAGAAAGGTAGGGAAAGAGAAGGAAAGAGAAGGAAAGAGAAGGAAAGGAAAGGAAGGAAGGAAAGGAGGGAGGAAAGGAAAAATAAAGATAGGGAAAGAGAAGGAAAGGAAAGAGAAGGAAAGGGAAGAAGGAAAGGGATGGAAAGAGAAGGAAAGGAAAGAGAAGGAAAGGAGGGAGAGAGGGAAGGAAGAAGAAAGGGAAGAAGAAAGGTAGGGAAAGAGAAGGAAAGAGAAGGAAAGGAAAGGGAAGGAAGGAAGGAAGGAAGGAAGGAAGGAAAGGAGGGATGGAGGAAGGAAGAATAAAGAAAGAGAAGGAAAGGAAAGAAAAGGAAAGGGAAGAAGGAAAGGGATGGAAAGAGAAGGAAAGGAAAGAGAAGGAAAGGAGGGAGGGAAGGAAGAAGAAAGATAGGGAAGAAGAAAGGTAGGGAAAGAGAAGGAAAGGAAGAACGAGAAAGGAAGGAAAAGAGAATAAAGGGAAGGGAAGGAAAAGAGAGAGAAGGAAAAGAAAAGAAAAGAGAAGGGAAAAGAAAGGAAGACAAAATGAAAACTTGCCCAAAAGGATAATAAACAACAACGGACAATAACACCAAATAGGAAAACAGAAATTCTCTTTGTGGCTTTAATTCTTCAGGAAATGAATATCACATTTGGTTCTCTCTCTGTCTGTCTCTATCTCTCTCTCTCTCTCTCACACACACACGTGTGGGCCACAGTTTATATTTTCCCAACTTTGGGAAAGAGCAATCAAATCTCGCCCAAATGCCTCCACTCCCATTCATGCACAAATCAGCCTCTTTCTCCCCCCCTCCTCTTCCTCTTCCTCCTCCTCCTCCTGCTGTTTGTGTGTTCAAACGGCTGCCCTCAACAGTGGAGGCACAAAATGGTGCTTTCCTGAGACAAAAAGTGCCTTTTCTGAAACTAACAAGCTGGAAAAGAGCAGCAGGTACATTTTGTCCCAAGCGGACATCATGTTGACGTAGTCGGGGAAGTGATTTTTTAATTTTTAATTCCCTTCCTCCTGCTCCAATCGTGTCCGATTCTCAGAGACCTCCCTGCCGTTTCCTTGGTGGCGTTTTCCAGAAGGGGTTTGCCATTGCTACCTTCCTAGGGCTGAGAGAGAGAGGCTGGCCTGAGGTGTGTCCCCCAGCTGCCTTGGTGCTCGAGGCGGGACTAGAACTCAGGGCCTCCTGGTTTCTAGCCTGATGCCTTAAACACAATAGCTCTAAAACAGGGGTCGGCAACCTTAAACACTCAAAGAGCCGCAAAGGTCCTAAGCGGAAGCTCCCCATTCAATTCTGGAGCTGACCGGAATTCCCCCACCATAGAGTCTCCTCCTAGCGCGGCATCCTTTTTTCTCCACCTGTCCTAACCAAAAGCCCTATCAACCGTGGAGCCGATGTGCAACAAGGAGCCGCAGCAGAGGGATGAAAGAGCCGCATGCAGCTCCGGAGCCGCAGGTGGTTGACTCCTGCCCTAGAACATTTTTAATTGCAACGTCTTATTGTCGCCCTCGTTTGGCCAAGTTTAGTTGAAGGTCCAAAGTCCCAGATCTCTGGGAGTTTGTCGGTTCTCAGATTATGTTGCTGAAGGATGCCGGACACAGCTGGGAGAGGTTCAAAGGGGCCCTTGGGGGGGGGGGGGGGGAAGGGGGCATTGGACGTGCCCAGCCGACTTACCTAACTGAACGTCCGTGGTGAAGCGGAGTCGGTGGATCATGCTGACTTTGAAAGACTTGTAGTGATGGCTGCTCAGCATGTCTTGGACGGTGGCGATGTCGATCTGGGGGTCTTCTTCCGAGATCTCCTCCCCTCTCGAGCCTCCGCCAAAAGAGAGAGAGAGAGAGAAAGAACAAGAGAAAGTATGATTGCCACTCAGAAACACGGAAAGGCCAAGGGTGATCATAACCAGGCGATAGGGTTTTGGTCAGTGATGCAATTCAGCTGGTTCTATCCGGTTTGGGCGAACTGGTCACGGGGACAGCGGGAGGCTCCACCCACCCGCCCATCATCACATCCTGCTTTTGATGCTCTGCGCATGCGCGGAAATTTGCGCACTCACATTTGCGAACCGGTAGCGAAGTTAAGTTGATTTCACCCCTGGTTTTGGTGCTCTGTGGGGGGTTGGAAGGTGGGAACTGGGGAAAGGAGGCGCTTGCTTGGAGAAGAAAAGGTTTGACAGGCTCAGTGAAAAGCTGCAAGCGTTAGAAGAGAATATCTGGAGCTGAGAGTAACAACTAAGACCATTCAGGGACTGGAGGCTAAAACACACAATGAAGTTGCAACTACTTGGCATGGGTAGCCTAGTGAAGAGAAGGACCAGGGGAGCCATGATAGCAGTCTTCCAATATTTGAGCCAGAGTCAGTTCAGGTAACAAACAAATACAGCTTTAATTCCACATTTATTCCATTTTCCCCTCCCGTAGGTTTAGGTTTATTAGATTTATATGCCGCCCTTCTCCCAAGGACTCAGGGCGCTGTACAACATTAAAAGAAACACATAATACAAAAGTTAAAAAAAAATTAAATAGAATATCTCAAACCCAATTAAAATTGACAATGACATTTTTTTTAAAAAAAGTTGGAATTAAAATTAACGATCATCAATAATTTATTTCCTTTTGTTCAGGCCAGGCTGGCTTCCTGGAAAAGTCAACTTTTTAGGGCGTGTCGGAAGGACCGGAGGTCGGGGATTATACGAAGCTCCGGGGGGAGCTCATTTCCAGAGGGAAGGCGCTCCCACAGAGAAGACTCTCCCCCTGGGGGTCGCTAGCCGACACTGTCTGGCCGATGGCACCCTGAGGAGGCCAACCCTGTGGGATCGCACTGGACGATGGGAGGCTACCGGTGGCAGTAGGTGGTCTCGCAGGTACCCTGGGCCTAAGCCATGGAGCACTTTAAAGGTCATAATTAGTACCTTGAATCGCACCCGGAAGACAACCGGCAACCAGTGCAGGCCGCCTAAAAGGGGTGTAACATGGGAGCACCTTGGTGCCCCCATGATAACTCGCGCAGCCGCATTCTGGACCAGTTGAAGCTTCCGGGTTCTCTTCAAGGGCAGCCCCATGTAGAGAGCGTTACAGTAGTCCAGGCGAGAAAGGACGAGGGCATGAGTGACTGTGCACAGAGCATCCCGATCCAGGAAGGGGCGCAACTGACGTACCAGGCGAACCTGGTAAAAGGCCCCCCTGGTCATGGCCGTCAGGTGTTCTTCTAAACTAAGCCGCGTATCCAGGAGGACGCCCAGGTAAATGGCCCAGGTATTTGGGCTGTTGAAGGAGGCTGCCATTGCTGTTCTCCACATGCTTTTATCCTGTCTTCCGAACCAAGCCCGTCTTCGGCTTGGAAAAAAAATTGGGATGGCAAGGAGGAGGAACGGATAAAATAGGCCCCAGAAGAGTAACAAATTGCTCCCAAACGGGGAACACACAGAAAGCAAAGCTCAGTTGGTACACGGAGAGTGAGGCAGATGGCCCCGTCATTACAATTTCACACCAAATGCTATGCCGCGTGAAATCCGTCAGGACTTCCGAATCTGTAAAATAAATCAGGCTCGGCTGACTTCATCAACGCCTCGGAAAGACCCGGAGAACTGGAGAACTCTTCCCGTTGAGCTCATGAAGGCCACTGCTACTACATTTGGCCTATATGGAAATAAGAACAGCTTTGGTCTTGTCACAACCGTTTCTGTCTCAGGATTGTTGTTCAGATGCTAAGTTGTGTCCGACTCTTCACGACCTCATGGACCATAAATCCCCCCCCCCCTGCCCCGGCCACCGCCTTGTCCTCCACAAAGTCTCCCAGACTTGGCCAAATCCATGTCCGTTTTGTTGATCCTATCTAACCATTCTTGTGGCCCACCAGCTGACGGCAGATTCAGACAGTGAGGAGGTTGGGGAGGAAGATGGGCCAGTCCTGGAGTCTGAGGAAGGCTCTAATGAGAGCTTTTGTCGGTACAAGGTTCACTCCTTGTCCCGACATATACCCCTTTTATTAATTGACTGAGAATTCTGCTCATTCACGTCCAGCAAAGTCTTTGGAGGGAGGATTTACAGTCACAGACCTTATCTGGCTTGGAGAGCTGCCAGGCCGATCTCTGCAGAACCTGGCCAGGAGTCTCAGAGAGTCACGAACCGATTAAGTGAACTAATTGTCTCCTGCAAACTCCACTCCCCTTTCGCTCCTCTTTTATTTCCTCTGGGAGGGGCCATTCATCGTCCACCTGTGGCCTTATACTCCCAAGACGACCCCTGTTCTTTAACTGGCAACTCTGCGCATGCGCACACTGGGAACAGGCTCCAGCTGTTCTTCTGCCCCACTGATGTTTGACTGCAAAGGCAGCTGATAACTGGCATACAGCCCTGGCCCCCTCTCTGCCTCTGATACAGAGCCCTCCTCATCATCTTCCCCAGACTCCAGGACTGGCCCATCTTCCTCCCCAACCGCCTCACTGTCCGAATCTGGCCACAACAGCACCCACTGGAAAAACACCCAATTATTCCATTCCAGTGGAATAATTTCAATGGCACAAGAGGAGGGAAATATTTTCAGAGAGGCAGAAGAGTGAGTTTGGATTCTCGGACAACATCAAAGATTAAGCCGAAAATTTCTACCCGCAGCAAGGAGGCAAGACATTTCAGGAGCATTTCAGATCGTTCCTTAACATAAATATGAAGAGCCTCAAGGCCCGCTCTTAAGCAATCAACACAGAGGTCATGTAAATTGCAAATGAAATAAATGTAATGCTTAGAAGCAAAAAAATTCTTGCCGGAGGTTTGCTTAATTCATGTCTTCCATGGACCAACAATTAAGCGGAGTCCTTTCCCACCCGATCAATGCTTGTTTTCTCGGCCCTTTTTCAGTTTCAATAACCTCACTTAGATAAGCAGCCTGGAATTTTTTAAAAAAGCAATCCTCTGTATAGAGTTATTACAGGGACACGGTGACTCAGTGGTGAAAACGCGGAGCTTGTTGATCAGAAAGGTCAGCGGTTCGAATCCCTAGTGCCGCATAATGGAGTGAGCTCCCGTCACTCGTCCCAGCTTCTGCCAACCTAGCAGTTCGAAAGCACGTTAAAAAATGCAAGTAGACAAATAGGAACCACCTTTGGTGGGGAGGGAACAGCGTTCCGTGCGCCTTCGGGCGTTGAATCATGCCGGCCACATGACCACGGAGACGTCTCCAGACAGCGCTGGCTCTGCGGCTTTGAAACGGAGATGAGCACCTCCCCCTAGACTCGGGAACGATTAGCACATCTGTGCAAGGGGAAGCTTTACCTTTTATAGTTGTTACTTTCAAATATTTGAAAATCCTTCTTTTTTTTAAAATGTAATTCCGCTGCCTATTAAAACAGCAAAACAATCCACCGAGGGGGAGGAAAATCCCACAATGCCATCCCGACGACAAGAACAATAAAGTAATAATATACCCTACAGTTTGAGGCGTGATGTTTCTTATTAGGATGATAGCAGAGCCCCCCCCCCCCCCCTTCAATGGTTCTGCAAATCGCACTTGATTTTTTTCCGTCTTAGAGAGAGATTCTGGGATGAGTTGTCTGCTTTAGGAGTTCTCCACGTTGGTAGGTTTTTAAAAATAACAACTAATTAGCTTCTTGGGAGTAGTTAAAGGATGTGTTAGGGAAAACGAAAGAGCGGGGGAAGAAAAGGTAGGATTTCTCCAAGGCGTAATACGGCTTTCAAAATCAGAGCCCAACCTGGTGCTAGGAAGCAAACTGCCTTGGATTCAAACCCTTAGTTAAGAATGAGGACTTCTCAGCGTTTCCTATTTGGGCTTCCAGATGTGTGGGTTTTAACACCCCACCCCACAAGATTCTTCACCAAGGTGGTGAGAGCTGTGGGATTCTGGGCACCCATCTATCTTGTTGTTGTTGTTAGTTGCGAAGTTGTGTCCGACCCATCGCGACCTCCTGGACAACGTTCCTCCAGGCCTTCCTGTCCTCTATCATCCTCTGGAGTCCACTGAAGCTCACGCCGGCTGCTTCGGTGACTCCATCCAGCCACCTCCTTCTCTGCCATCCCCTTCTTCTTTTGCCCTCCATCTTTCCCAGCATGAGGTTCTTCTCCAGGGAGTCCTTCCTTCTCCTTAAGTGGCTAAAGGGAGAAGGAAGGTGTCAGGCCTGCAGCCATCTTTTCTTTTGGATCTTTGGCCTGCTGCACTTTCTATTATTCTACTATGCCTTTTCTTTGGTGGGAAAATGGGATTGTACGGAGTTAGATGCTATATAACCATAACAACATTCTTTCTAGAAAGCCAAGGTCATCCTTTGTCCCTGCACCTCTGCACCTGACCGGAACTAGATGGGTGGAAGCTGCCAGCATGGCAGTGGGAGATTGGACCATGTGATGGACTTATGGGTGTGGGGGCAAGATCTTGAAATTTCAACTGGGTGGGGAAAACCGGGAAGCTTTCAGATTCAGGTTTCCCCAAATGTGCCAACATGGCTCTCTTCATAAATTGGAATCCTTTGTCCTGGACTCTGATTTACTTTTGGATGCTATGTGGGACCCTGACAAAAGGACTCCCTGGAGAAGAGCCTCATGCTGGGAACGATGGAGGGCAAAAGAAGGAGGGGACGGCAGAGAATGAAGTGGCTGGATGGAGTCACCGAAGCAGCCGGCGTGAGCTTCAATGGCCTCCAGAGGATGGTAGAGGAAAGGAAGGCCTGGAGGAAGGTTGTCCATGGGGTCGCGATGGGTCGGACACGACTTCACAACTAACAACAAGAAGAATTTGAAGAACTAGAAGTTGCCAAAATTGGTTTGGTTAACAGCAGCCCGAGTCGCTTCAGTTGTGAGAATAAAATGAAAGGCCACCTTTGGGGTAACATCAATGAATTCTACCAAAGGTTTTCTTCAAATGAGTGTGTCCACAGACCAAATGCCGTTGATGGGTACTATGGTCTTCACATATGACAGAATAGTAGAGCTGGAAGGGACCTTGGAGGTCCTCTAGTCTAACCCCCTGCTCAAGCAGGAGACTCTATACCAGTGTTTCTCAACCTTGGCAACTTGAAGATGTCCGGACTTCAACTCCCAGAATTCCCCAGCCAGCATTCGCTGGCTGGGGAATTCTGGAAGTTGAAGTCCGGACATCTTCAAGTTGCCAAGGTTGAGAAACACTGCTCTATACCATTCCAGAAAAATGTCCAATCTTTTCTTAAAAACTTCCAGTGTTGGAGCATTCACAACTTCTGGAGGCAAGTCGCTCCACGGGTTAATTGTTCTCACTGCCAGGAAATTTCTCCTTAGTTCTAAGTTGCTTCTCTCCTTGATGAGTTTCCATCCGTTGCTTCTTGCCCTGCCCTCGGGTGCTTTGGAGAATAGCTTGACTCCCTCTTCTTTGGGGCAGCCCCTCAAATACTGGAACATTGCTATCATGTCTCCCTTAGTCCTTCTTTTCAGTAGACTAGACACACACAATCCCCGCAACTGTTCTTCATATATTTTGTCTTATCTGGAAAAGGCTGAAGGAACACCTAGCTGCTACTGCTTGTAGAACTGCTGTTACTTAAAGGAAACCTTCAGACCTGAAATAATACTTCGCTCTTCCAGCCTCAGAAGAATGAGCGCATCCCTCCCCCCCCCGCCCCGAAAACAACAATAAAGGTTAGTTGTGCTGCACTACCCCCACACCCTAAATCCCCCAACCCACGCTCTTATTGCTTTAATGTAGTGGTATATTGCTTAATGAAAGTTCTTAATTGTAATTCAATTAATTACATACACAGCATCCCCAATTACATTTTCCAATAAGATATTGGCTTTGATACAGGACTAAAGGCACTTAACCAATTTTAATATATTAGGACCAATTTCCCTTGAATACTAATTGCGGTTTAATGACGAAATGAGAACCAGGAACTCTCCAGAAGCTGGGTGGGAAGTATAAAAAGGAAATTAACCATGAATAGTGCAGGGACTTCTCCCAAGCAGAGAAGAGAGGTGGGGAAAGGAGAGGAGGAGGTGGAGGAGGGGTGGGGAATAAAAACCCCACTGCAACGCAGTTCCTACCGAACATTCCCAAATATGGGAAGTGGTTGTGTCCGTCTTCCCAACCCCAGGAAGGGCCGGGTGAAAAAAAAAAAGAGAAGACGTCTCGCGTGCTAATGATAATATTAAAAAAAATGTGATTCTCCCCCCCACCCTCCGCTTAATCCCTTGAAATATAAATACGCAAGATCTCAGAACGCAGCTTTTTTGGCGTTCGTTTTTTTCCAGCATCTGTTCAGCTCCTTAAAGAGAATAAGGGCGGAGGCCCGCATGCGTGCTTCTTCTGATTAAAAAAAATAAAAAATAAAAACCGCCTTAACGCTGCAAATCTTTTAATCTGAAGAAATGGCTAATTTTAATTACAGCAGCTAAAATTAGGCGGGGGATGCCTCGCAGCAATTGGGAGATCTCTCAGGACCATCTGAAAAATGGAGTAACAGCTGTCCAGGACTATACCTTCCCCCCTTCCGCCCCCCCCTCTGCCCCCCTTTAAGATATGCCATAAATGCCAGGCATGAAAGGTAGCAATCCTAAAGAGAGGAGTGGCCAGAAATAACTACAGAACTGCAATTTGTCAAAAGTACCGAACCGTGGATTTGAGATTTTAAGATCAGTTACTGAGCCCTGGTGGTGAGAATGCAGGATTGCATGCTAATTCTGCCCACTGCCAGGAGTTCGATCGTGACCGGCTCAAGGTTTGATTCAGGCTTCCGTCCTTCCGAGGTTGGTAAAATGAGGAACCAGATTGTTTTTTGGAGGGAAATAGGCTGACTCTGTGAACCGCTTAGAGAGGGCTGTAAAAAGCACTGCAAGCTGAGAAGCCAGGGGAGGTAATTTACATGAGCTAGAAGTGTTTTTATAAAGGGCTGCAAGGAAGGAAGAAGGGAGAGAAGAAGAGAGAGAGAGAGAGAGAGAAGGAAGAGGAGGAGGAGAGCAGATTATGTTGAAGAAGGAAGGAGGAGGAAGAGGAGGAGGAGGAGAAGAGCAGATTATGTTGAAGAAGGAAGGAGAAGAAGAAGAGGAGGAGGACGAGAAGAAGTGGTGGTGGAGGAGGAGGAGGTGAAGGAGGAGGAAGAAGAAAACAGGCAGGAGGAGGAGAAGGAAAAGGAGGAGAAGAAGAAGGAGGAGGATGAGAAGAAAGAGAGGAAGAAGAAGGAAGAGGAAGAAGAAGTATGGAGCCAACCTACTATTCTCCCGGACGAGGCAAAATTCCAGAGTGTTTTGGCTCTCCAAGGTACAATTTAAGTCGATGGGAATGTTGGGCTCACTCTGCTTCTCCAGGCGGTATTGAGGCCCTGAAAGAGACAATAACAGCTTTTATAAGGACCATCGGTGGAGATTCTCGGTCCTGCCCGCCCAGGTCTTGGTTGTCCCAAAAGGTGCTTTTTTCAAGAGGCAACTGTTTTTCCTTGAAGACATTTCACTTCTCATCCAAGAAGTTTCTTTAGTTCTCTGCTTCCCACGTCCTCAAGGATAAAGAAAGGATGTCCAGCTGAAAAAGCACCTTTTGGGACTTTATGAGGGTGGCCGAAAAGACTCCTAGGGCTGGAAGGGAGAGAGAGAAAAAAGAGATAGAAAGAAATAAAAAAGAAAGAAAGACAGACAGAGAGAGAGAGAACAGAAACAATGAAAAAATGAACAAACAACAGAAAGAAAGAAAGAAAGAAAGAAAGAAAGAAAGAAAGAAAGAAAGAAGAGGAAGGATTAAGAGAGAAACTATATGGAAGGGAAAATGATAAGAGTGAATGAGAGAAAGGAAGGAGGGAGGGAGTCTAAAGCCACAGCAACAATGTTAGAAAAGAAGGAAGGAAGAAGTAAGGGGAGGGAAGGAAGGAAGAAGGAAGGGAAAGGAAGGAGAGAGGGAAAGAAGGAAGGAAAAAGAGGAAGGAAGGAAATCTAAAGGCTCAGCAATAATGTTAGGAAAGAAGAAAGGAAGGAAGAAGGAAGGGGAAGGAGGGAGAGAGGGAAAGAAGGAAGGAACTCTAAAGCCACAGCAATAATGTTAGGAAAGAAGAAAGGAAGGGAGGAAGGGAAGGAAGAAAGGAAGGGGAAGGAAGGAGAGAGGGAAAGGAAGGAAGGAAAAAGAGGAAGGAAGGAACTCTAAAGGCTCAGCAATAATGTTAGGAAAGAAGAAAAGAAAGAAGAAGGAAGGAGAGAGGGAAAGAAGGAAGGAAATCTAAAGCCACAGCAATAATGTTAGGAAAGAAGAAAGGAAGGAAGGAAGAAGGAAGGGAAAGGAAGGAGAGAGGGAAAGAAGGAAGGAAAAAGAGGAAGGAAATCTAAAGGCTCAACAATAATGTTAGGAAAGAAGAAAGGAAGGAAGGAAGGAAGAAGGAAGGGAAAGGAAGGAGAGAGGGAAAGAAGGAAGGAAAAAGAGGAAGGAAATCTAAAGCCACAGCAATAATGTTAGGAAAGAAGAAAGGAAGGAACTAAGAAAGGAAGGAGAGAAAGCATCCCAACCAAGCAGCGTCACCTAGAAATGCCAAAGTGGTGCGTCCGATTTGCAACCGAGCACGTGGTTAGTCTGGAAAAACAGGGCAGGATGGACGACACAACCAGAGCAACAAAACAGCGCTTGGAAAACCCCAACCAAGAAAAGCAACAAGAGCTCACTTTGTCTAACAAGGGAAGGGGGGGAAAAAACACCCATTTTATCCAGGATGATTATTTGTCTAAACGCTTCCCTCGCTTGCTGAAATGGAAACTTTGCACGGTGTTGTCAGACCCAGCTTAAGAACGGAGCAGCTTGGTGTAAAACGATCCTCCTACGGAGAAGGTACAACTTCTCCCCTCGTCTCCCACGGCTGGGAATCCGCCAAGGGCCCAGCCGCTTTCCAAAAATCTGCCCCTGGTCTCGTTTACCGCAGGAAGCCGGTTTCCATCAAAGTGGAGATTCTTATCGGCTCCCAAATTCGGGCCAGAAACGTTTGAACAATCCGTCCTGCGCGCCACGTCTGAGACTTTTGTTCTCGAGCTTGTTGGAGGCCAACAATAAGCAAGGATGGCTTGTTGGATTCTAGTGGAGGGAAATCCAATCTGTAATTTTTCTTATTCGCTGTTTCCCTGTTGTGGGAACTGGAAGAGGCAAGAATCTCGATAAAACGTGTGTGTTTACATTTGTGTGTTCCAGCGTAACTCTGGAACGCCTTGAGCAATTTCAACCAAACTTACAACCAAAATACTCTGGGGGTAAGGCACCCCGACACCCCTCGTGGTGTGTGTTCTGTTAAGATACAGCATGTTGTGCCTTCAAATGGCTTCTACTGTACTGCCTTCAAATGGCTTCTACTGTACAGTGCAGTGGAGTTGCCATGGTAATGGCATCATAGTACTCCACAAGGGGGCACCCTCTAGTAAGGGGGAAAATCCAACATTAGAAATTACGTTTGGTCCAGACATTTTGCCCGTATAATTAAATATCCGGGCAACGCTGAGTTATCGGCTAGTTATCAAATAAATAAACAAATTATAAATAAGCCAGCCAGCCATGACTCTTTTCCCCCTAGTGAAATTGTCTGCTTTCTAGCCCCTTCAACTTGGGGACTTCCGAAAGGAATCCAGTTGGCCTTTGTAGG
This sequence comes from Thamnophis elegans, assembly GCF_009769535.1. Lineage (NCBI taxonomy): Eukaryota > Metazoa > Chordata > Lepidosauria > Squamata > Natricidae > Thamnophis > Thamnophis elegans. Next base: position 35,208,839 of record NC_045556.1, read on the forward strand.
CTAAATGATGATCTGTTCTAAACTGAATTCCGGGAAATTGCAGAAGAAAAGCGTTAGAAGGGAATCTTGGAGGTCTTCTAGTCTAACCTTCTGCTCAAGCAGGAGACCCTTGACCATTTCAGGCAAAGCGTTGCCCAGTCTCTTCTTAAAAACCTCCAGCGATGGAGCACCCACAGCTTCTGGTGGCAAGCTGTTCCGCGGGTCAATTATTCTCACAAATTAAGGAAATTTCACCTTTAGTTCTAGGTTGGGTCTCTAAGAGCCGAGGTGGCGCAGTGGTTAAATGCAGCACTGCAGGCTACTGCTAGATCAGCAGTTCAGCGGTTCAAATCTCACCGGCTCAGGGTTGACTCAGCCTTCCATCCTTCCGAGGTGGGTGAAATGAGGACCCAGATTGTTGGGGGCAATATGCTGACTCTCTGTAAACCGCTTAGAGAGGCCTGAAAGGCCTATGAAGCGGTATATAAGTCTACTGCTATTGCTATTGCTATTTCCCATGGTAAGATTCTCTGCGTTAATTCTGACTTCACTATCCGCATTCCAGCTATATGACACAAAGAGCTTATTTTAAAGTTGATTTCTACAAAACAAGTCTTCGGTGAGATTTTAAAAAAAAAAGATTTAGGATTTTCCAAACCTTTCTGAGTCCAAATGTCGGTCAAAAATCATCCCCAACAGACCTCAATTCGGCTTGATTTATTTTACGTTTCAGTGCAATTAAAGGAAAGCCCCATTAATTAAACACCCTTGAAATGACGGCTTTGTGTATATTTAACCGCCTTTATTTCGTATCGGGTGAAAAATTAAAATTTCATCGCCTCGGGCGGGGAGGTGGCTGTATTCAGCCCTGGAGGGTATCGAACATAAGCCATGGATGGCTGGATTGGGCCCTTGGCTTATCTAGTCCGACGGTCTGTTCTCCCATCGCCCAACTAATAGCACAAGGAAGACTATTGGTCCCACAGCAGATGGCCTTCGGAGGGAGGCACACTAGGCAACTGAAGAATGCGGCTTAAAGTAACACACCCCAAAACTCAACCAGCCACTTCGTAATGCACAATTTGACTAATGCTCTTTCTTTCTTTCTCTGTCTCTTTCTCTCTCTCCGTCTCACTGTTCTCTCTGTCTGTCTGTCTCTCTCTGTTTCTTTCTCTCTTTCTCTATCTCTCTGTCTCTCTGTTCTGTCTGTCTGTCTCTGACTCTTTCTCTCTTTCTCTTTTTCTCTCTGTCTCTTTCTCTCTCTGTTCTGTCTCTTTCTCTCTTTCTCTGTTCTGTGTCTGTCTCTTTCTCTGTCTATCTGTCTCTTCTCTTTCTCTTGCTCTCTCTGTCTCTTGCTCTCTCTGTCTGTCT